>NC_064859.1:61688711-61838711 GCF_024139225.1 Suncus etruscus | reverse complement strand
AGCATATACATCAATATTGTCATAAAATTAAAGTTCAACTAGAAGATCTTTAAAAAGGCCTGTAGAAAAACAGGCAAACCAAACAGAACATAGATTCATCAATTAGAAGTGAAATGATGGTGACCAGAAGGGAAGGGACAGGAAGTAAAAGAATTGGGTAAAGGAGATAAAGTATGTAGTGGTGGATGGAAACAGCTTTTGTGGCAATGTACAGTTATATGTACTGATAGGGGAGTCTAATATTTTTTATATATTTATGTAAACACCTTGATTACAAACATGATTGTGGTTGGGTTTCAGTCATGTAAAGAACACCCCCCTTCACCAGTACAACATTCCCATCACCAATGTCCCAAATCTCCCTCTCCCTACTCCACCCCCGTCTGAACTCTAGACAGGCTTTCTACTTCCCTCATTCAGTCACATTGTTAGGATAGTTCTCAATTTAGTTATTTCTCTAACTGCAATCATCACTCTTCGTGGTGAGCTTCATGTAGTGAGCTTGAACTTCCAGCCCTCCTCTCTTTTGTCTCTGAACATTATTGCAAGAATGTCTTTTATTTTTCTTCAAACCCATAGATGAGTGAGACTATTCTGCATTTTTCTCTCTCCCTCTGACTTATTTCACTCAGCATAAAAAATTCCATGTACATCCATGTATAGGAAAATTTCATGACTTCATCTCTCCTGACAGCTGCATAATATTCCATTGTGTATATGAACCACAGTTTCTTTAGCCATTCATTTGTTGAAGGGCATCTTGGTTATTTCCAGAGTCTGGCTATCGTAAATAGTGCTGCAATGAATTTAGGTGTGAGGAGGGGATTTTTGTATTGTATTTTTGTGTTCATAGGGTATACCTCTAGGAGTGATATAGCTGGATTATATGGGAGCTCAATTTCCAGTTTTTTGAGGAATCTCCATATTGCTTTCCATAAAGGTTGAACTAGATGGCATTCCCACCAGCAGTGGATAAGAGTTCCTTTCTCTCCACATCCCCACCAGCACTGCTTGTTCTCATTCTTTGTGATGTGCGCCAATCTCTGTGGTGTCAGATAGTACCTCATAGTTGTTTGGGAAGTCTAATATTAAACTTGAAACCTATATAATGTCTTAAACTTACCTTGCTTTATAGATGGAGAGGAAACTTTTCTGGATAAGAAAGGAACACATTCAGCCATGTTCAGGGCTCATTCCGATTCCTGGCGCTATGCTCATATTATTTACCCATTCCTTTACTTGCAATAAGTTCCTGAATACTGTAGACTTGGACTGTGTCTGCCCAGGAGATTACATGCAGGGTATGAGCACATTAGGTTGAGCTCATCTGTCCCCTTTTCTGGGAAAATGGACATATTTGTTACTTCCTCTCTTTACTGAGATGCCCTTATTTTTAAACAGCTTGGAATGGGCAGGAATATCTGTTCGCTCCTTTCACAAAATGCTGTGTCTGTGTTCTCCATCTATTTATTTAAGCATTCCCAGTTAAACCATGGAAATACACTTCTTTGCTGGCATGTTGGAGGCTTATTGCTGGAAAAGATGCCACCAACATCTAATTGAGTTGCTTATTCACAGGCCTGTTAGTGTGTGAAATCTCTAAGCAGGCTTCATATTGAAACAACATGATGATGGGTCTGGAGCAATAGTACAGTGGTAGAAAACGTTCGTTTGCCTTGCACACAGCTGACCAGGATGGACCCAGGTTTGATTTCCAGCATCCCATATGGTCCCCTAAGCCTGCCAGGAGTGATTTTCAGAGCACAGAGCCAAGAGTAACCCCTGAGTGCTGCCAGGTATGCCCCCCACAAAATAGAAAAAAAACAACATGATGCAAAAAGGATTATGTGGTCTCTTCCAGAGGCACCTAAATATTAGCTATCATGGATATCAGCTCCTAGCCATGGTGAATCACTGAGTCATTTTCTATTTTTTTCTCTCTTTATGGAAGGCATTAGGTTCATTCCAGAAAAAGAAATTAATAAAAGAGAAAAGACTCAGAGAACACATGGACACACCAGCTTCTTAGTGGGATGTGACAATTCCAGAATCTATTCCTGTTCCCTCAATTGTCACCCAACCCTGAGTTCTAGCTGCAGTAACTGAAAATGTGTAGACCTTCTCAGAAGTCCTCTGGCTAGCATCAGGAAAGTGGGAACTTTCCCGGAACAGAAGTTCTTATTTTTCTCCTACATCCCCCATGCCTCAAACATTACCTGGAACAGGGCATGTTAGATGTTGGCAGAGGTGGGCAGAGTGAGCAGATAGGTAGCACAGCAGGGGGCAATTCTTGGCATCCCCAGGAGTGATCCATAAGTACAAAGCCATGAATAAGCCTGAACATTGACAGGTGTTTTCTTTTTTTGGGTGGGAGGCCACACTCAGAGCACTCAGGAGTTATTCCTGGCTTTGTGCTCAGAAATCGCTCCTGGCAGGCTCAGGGAATCATATGGGATGCTGGGGATCAAACCCAGGTCAGTCTGGGTCTGCCATGTGCAATGCAAATGCCATACCACTATGCTATCTCTCCCGACCCGAAACTATACATGTTGGAAGAACAAATTTTGTATTGAGAATCACTCTTTTTTCGGTCTGTTTCAACTACTAATGCAGCTAGGACTACTACCAGCATGCCATTTACGATAGCATAGTATGGTATATTCACTCCAATGGGAATTATTTTGGGGAACTACTTAAAGAAACATAACGTGAAAAAGTTTAAACACAAATAGGAAAGTCAAGGTCTCTTATTTAACGAACCCAGAATTGAATCAGTGTCCTATGGTGGCATGAGTGAACTAAGGTAGAGCCAGGAATATAACACCTCACAGGCAGACAAGTTCAGCAAATGTTCTACCTGTTCATCAGCAGACATACTTGACCTGAATCTCAACATAAGGTGAAGAGGAAAAACCATAGTCTGCATTATCAGCCATTGAGGAACTTTGTAACTCCTTCTAGTCATTCTGTTCCATGCACAGAATGTGGCTGCATCCCAACCTCTTCTGGTTCTGGTCCATTTTTAGTTTCAGCCTTCTTATAGTTGGATGTGCTTGTGGAGCCTCCCTCCCTTCCTTTTTTTTGTTTTTTTGTTTGTTTTTGAGTCACAGGGGTTACTCCTGCTGCACTCAGAAATCACTCCTGGCAGGCTTGGGGGACCATATGGGATGTCAGACTCAAACCACCATCCATCCTAGACCTGCAGCATACGAGGCAAAAGTCCTACCATGCTGTGCTATCTCTTTGGCCCCGGAGCCTCCCTTCCTAATAGGAAAAACTATGCTTTTCAAAGCTCATTTTGTTGGCTGAAAAGAACAAGCCAGAGTACCTGGTGAGTCTGGGGTGGTATAAGGGGCATGCTGAGCATGGGGGTTGAGGTAATTAAGGGGAAGTGTTAACAAGCTTGTGATGTTAAAGTTCACCGATATGCCTGGTGACGACCACCTCGAAGGACAAGAAGTGGTGTGGGACTCATCAGCAAGGGTATCCCTACTCCACACTCAGTTTACTCTTCACAGAAATGCAATTCTAGGGGTCTTCCATAAGTACAGCATCTATTGGTTCTAGGCCAGCCATGTATTAGACATTTTACGTGCTATTTAATATTCACCTTGTCACATTATTTTTTTGTTTTTCAAAGAATCTTATAGGGCCAGAGAGATAGGACAGTTAATAAGATACCTACTTATCTTGCAGTATCCCAGGTTTCATCCTGGCCCTACATATGAGTCTTGCCATATATAGTTCCTGAACACAAAGCCAGGTGTGGATCCTGAGCACCACTGAGTATGCTTCCCTAAAAAAAAAAAAAAAAAAAAAATGAGGCCCTGAGAAGTTTGGTAACTTGTCTCAAGTCTCACAGATTCAAAGCATCTGAGTTGCAATGTGAGTCCATATATACCTGTACCTTCAGAGCCTAGTGTCACCTCTCTGTCATACAATCCATCCTGTGCAATCATCTGAACAAGGGATTCTAACTTCATAATCCTCCTCAAACCCCCAGGCCCTTTGATTTCTAACATGTTTCAACAGATGGGACCACTACTTTCCTGTGGACTGAGAAGGTAATTTGAGTCTGAAGGAAAGAGCAGACAAATCCAAGAGATGACTATAGGAATTTTTTTTCTTTTTTTTTTTTTTGGTTTTTGGGCCACTCCCGGCGGTTCTCAGGAGTTACTCCTGGCTGTCTGCTCAGAAATAGCTCCTGGCAGGCACAGGGGACCATATGGGACACCGGGATTCGAACCAACCACCTTAGGTCCTGGATCGGCTGCTTGCAAGGCAAACGCCGCTGTGCTATCTCTCCGGGCCCGACTATAAAAATTTTTTAAAGGTTAACTTTGGTGGGATGTAGACTCTGGTTTAGGTTTTCTGTCTGCTGGGGCTACCCATCCCATGCACCATGTACTGGACAGCTATCTCAGAAAACAGCATCTTCATCTACTATCTAACAATAGATTTGTGTGATAATGTTTGCCATAGGCTGACTAAATTGGATGCTAGCACTCACAGAGTCCTCTTAGGAAGATGGGCATAGGACTTGGCAATGAGAAACAGAGACCACACACTCAGAAGTGAGCTTGGTTGCACTAGTGAAAGGGGTGTTCTGTTTATGACTGAAACCCAACTACAATCATGCTTGTAATCATGGTGCTTAAATAAAGGTTTTATATATTAAAAAAAATAGAATGAGCTTGGATCTAAGTCTGTTTATTGAGGGTTACAATGGGGGTATTTAATCAAAGGTTTTTGGCAAGTCATGATGATTTGGTGGTATGTAAAAAATTCACATGGTTTTTGTTTGTTTGTTTGTTTGTTTGTTTGTTTTTGGGTCACACCCAGCAGCGCTCACGGATTACTCCTGGCTCTGCATTCAGAAATCACTCCTGGCAGGCTTGGGGGACCATATGGAATGCCAGGATTTGAACCACCATCCTTCTGCATGCAAGGCAAATGCCCTACCTTCATGCCATCTCTCTGGATCCACACATCTGTTTTTCTTGAGGGTAAACATTATTCTTCCTTGTTAACAAAAGCTTGGATAACTATCAATACATTCTTCTTGATCTATAAACTTCTTTACAATAGACAATTTGCAGGCATTTTATTTTTAGGGCTTCAACAATAGCCATACATCCTATATATCCTCTAAAGTTTGGCTAAAAAGACAAGCTTTAATTAAGGGGGAAAAGAGAGTTTCTGCTTGAAACAAAGGTTTTCCTGGAAAAAGCTTTCTTCCATTATCAGCGCATTGTTCTACTCCGGGTCATACCTTGAATGTTATTTCTGATGTAAAAGATTAGTAAGTCACCAAATGTCCCCATACATCAAATATGTTCAAAAGCAATATACCTTTCATCTGAGGGGACAGGACAGTTAGCAAAACAATAAAGCACAGGACATTCTATTAATAACTAACTTCCTTGTATGTTATTGCAAAGTTTCTTTATGTTTCTCTGATGCTGTTTCCATAAATATAACAAATATTTATAAGGCCACATTTGCCTGTACTGATTTTTTCATCTGGAGGTAAATGTTCAAATATAGTCATACTTAGCAACAGTAGGTGGGAGATTTATATTTCTCAGGCCAATAAAAGCACACAATTAACTGTAGGCTATGTTATGTTATGCCACAATCTCTGTGAGAGTATCTGGCCTCCTTGAGGCCCTGTCTCAGTTAGCCATGCTGGGATCATTGCTTTTGTCACAGAGTGGCTGCGTATGCTTTCTCCTCGGAAGGCATTGCTGGTCCTCAGCCTCCTCTAAACTGGGGTTGTGGCAAAGGGCGATGCAATAATCTCAGAAACATGCTCTTTGAGATCGGATCGGTAGCGCTAGCAGTAAGGCGTCTGTCTTGCCTGCACTAGCCTAGGATGGACCGGGGTTCGATCCCCCCAGCGTCCTATATGGTCCCCCAAATCAGGAGCGATTTCTGAGCACATAGCCAGGAGTAACCCCTGAGCGTCACCGGGTGTGGCCCAAAAACAAACAAACAAAACAAAAAAGAAACATGCTCTTTGTTCCTTTGCGCTATTAAGAAGCGTGATTGTGTGCAGCCTATCACACTGTGCTCTCTGCAGCAGGTCTGGGGTGTGATGGCTGCAAACGTGAGCAGTCTCCTTGGCATAACAGCAGCCTGTGGTTTGTGGGGGCTCTTCCAGAAACTTTGGAGAAAGTCCTTGACAGGGCTCATGCCTGTCTGCTCTCATACTGGCTTTATCTCAGGTTCCAAATAGGCCTGCAGATGACTTTGGAAAGTTCAGGATACATGCTGGGGATACATTGGCCAAGTCCTCATGTTCCTACACACCAGACTAATAAGGGGCATGGAGTAGAAGCTCTAAACTGGACCAAGTTCAAGTTCCTGAACATCAAAAGATCCACACCTCAAAGAAAAGAATATTTACCAGGCTTAGAGACCAGGGAGCTGAGAAGTGACTCAGCCCAGATGTCTGTATAGTCACATCTATCCTAACTGGGAGCCTCTGGACAAATGATGAGCCCTGCTTTCCTGAGAGCTACAGAGATGTCCCCCAAGATCTTGCTCCCCACCCTAGCCCCCACCACAATGTCCACAACAAATCCTGTTTAATAAACTAAACCTTATTCCTGGAATAAAGTTACCTTTGGCCAGAGTTCATGATCAGGAAGATGCTCCAAGAGGGTATAACTCTGCATGCACAAGGACCTGGTTTAATCTCTGGTATCACTCACTGCCAAGCATCACTGGAATGACCCTGGTGGCCCCTTGTACCAGTGGGTGTGAGCAGAATAACATTTCTGTCCAAAAATTAGAAGCTTTAGATTCACACAGCTGAATGAAGTGTGCTTGGGAGTGTGCCTGGGCTCCTTGAGGATGCCCCAAGTTTTATTGTATTTGTAAACCAATGATCAGTCAATGACATTTTGTTTTGAAAAAATCAATATTATCCATGAATGTTCACACATAATGAAAAGCAGGATGAGTTTGCCCTAATTTGTCTCTCTGCAAAAGGCAGAGGCACTCAGGGATTACTCCTGGCTCTGTACTCAGAAATTTCTCCTGGAATACATGGGGAACCGTATGGGATGCCGGTATCACCATCTGTCCTGGATTAGGCAAGCACCCTACCTCCTGTACTATTTCTCTCAATTCTAATGGTTTTTGTTTCGTTTGTTTGTTTGTTTTAATGATGTCTTATAAAAATAAAAGCTTTTTTTTTGGTTTTTGGGCCACACCCAGCATTGCTCAGGGGTTACACCTGGCTGTCTGCTCAGAAATAGCTCCTGGCAGGCATGGGGAACCATATGGGACACCGGGATTTGAACCAACCACCTTAGGTCCTGGATCAGCTGCTTGCAAGGCAAACACCGCTGTGCTATCTCTCCAGGAAAATAAAAGCTTTTTGCTTTAATGTTGCTGATACATTATTTTTTCCTTATTGAAGATATTTTTAGGAAGTCTTGACTTAGTATAAAATCATAATTTCTCCTATTTTCTCCTAAAAGTTTATTTCTTTACATTTTATATTTATATGCATTAGGACACAATGAATCTGCAACTTATTTTTGTGTGAGGTAGAGGTCAAGATTAATTTCGTTTTCCAAGCCAGTTGCCATTGATTCAGACCCATTTCTTGTAAAGTACATCCTTTGTCCTATTGATCTGTAGGTTGCCTTTGTTCTGAATTCAATGACGGTTTATATCTTGTTCTATCTCATTGGCCTATTGCCCCTGGCCTATGGCTTGATAGCTGAATATTGGCAGGACTGCTGTGGTATAGGCCTAGCCTTCCCCCTGAAAAGGGGGTGCAGTCCTGGCAGATGGTGCTGAGGAAAGGCCAGTTGTGCCCTACTTTAGCACTGGCAGGATAGCAACAACAATCTTATTAAACATTAATGTATAATGAGATCTAGCAATGCCGACATGCCAAGTAGATGGAAAACTGTGTGCCTTTCGCCCCTTGCAGCTAAACAAGATTTGCTGGAACATACCCTACTTACCATAAGCTTTCTTTCCCAAGCTGGAAGAATTTACAATAATATTTTTTTGCTGCCTTTCCCAAGGTGGTAGAATCTACAATGATATTTTCTGGCTGTTTACTTAATAACATGTAGGTTACAAGAATATTTGGTCTTTTAGGACATATCTGCTCCCTTTTTACAATAGTTCTTTAGTTTAGCACTAATAGATAATGGGCTTGTATTTCATTAATTAATAGTTTACTAGTAAAAATGATATCCATGAGGAAAAAATAAGTGTTTTTAGAATTCTGTTTAGAGTAAATGAAACTGATGATAGTAGCACAAAGAATTTATAGAATACATGGAATATTTAGATGGCTAGCTAATGATTGTACTGACAGATAATGTTTAATCCTATAGCTAAAAATCATATTATGCTTGACATACTACAAGTTTCTACTACTGATAATTTTCTGCTTAAATATGAAAGTAGAACTTCAAATGAATGGACTCAGATTCAGCAGCTCTTGAGTGTGTCTGGTTTCTGACTACCCACTCTTCGCCAACTCCTAGCTCTCATCCTCCTATGTAAGAAACTCTGAAGCCCCTCTCAGTGCTGCCTGACTCAGCTGGCCTCTGGTAACCTATCTTTATTTGTACCAAACCATAGTCTGTTGATCACTTATATAATTGTTCTTTTTTGTTGTTGTTATTTTGGGCTACACTCAGCAGCACTCAGGTGTTAACTCCTGGCTCTACACTCAGAAATTGTTCCTGGCAGGCTTGGGAGACCTTATGGGATGCTAAGAATTGAACCCAGGTCAGTCCTGGGTCGACCATGTGCAAGGCAAATGCCCATCACTGTGCTATCACTCCAGCCCCGATATATTTGTTCTTAAATATAACTATAATAATTATATAGTTAAAATTATGTAATTTGATACCTAATAGTAGGAAGTCTTCCAACTTCTTTTTTTTTTTTTTTCGGTTTTTGGGCCACACCCAGCATTGCTCAGGGGTTACTCCTGGCTGTCTGCTCAGAAATAGCTCCTGGCAGGCACGGGGGACCATATGGGACACCGGGATTCGAACTAACCACCTTTGGTCCTGAGTCGGCTGCTTGCAAGGCAAACACCACTGTGCTATCTCTCTGGGCCCAGATCTGGAACATTGTTGATGGCTTGGCAATTGATAAGGTTAACTCCGCTGTGCTATCTCTCCGGGCCCGTCTTCCAACTTCTTAATGTTACTTTTGCTTTTCTTATTCCTTTGTCTTTAATTTCCATGAATAATTCTGTGACTCTTATGCCTGAAATTGTATTGAATTTATAGATCAATTTGGCAAGAGTTGACAGTTTAACAACTTCTAGTCTTTCAATTATAAACTATGTATATTCTTTTTATTCAGTGCTTTTAAATTTTCTTCATTGTGCAATTTTTAGTGTTAAGATTGTGCAGCTTTGAGGCTGGAGAGATAGCATGGAGGTAAGGCATTTGCCTTTCATGCAGAAGGTCATTGGTTTGAATCCCGGCATCCCATATCGTCCCCCGAGCCTGCCAGGAGTGATTTCTGAGCCTGGAGCCAGGAGTAATCCCTGAGCGCTGCCGGGTGTGACCCAAAAACCAAAAATAAAGATTGTGCATCTTTTATTTTACAGTCATAATAATTTTTTTAATTTTTTATCAAAGTGGATTACATATCTTTCATAGTAATATTTTAGGTACATATTAACAGTGAATCAGGGGAATTCCCACCACCGAAGTTGACCTCCCTCCCTCCCCATTCCCAGCACAGCCATTATAATTTGACTTCTCTTCAGACTATGAAAATTGTCTATTTTTAATGCTTTTCTTGCTGTTTACATCTAAAATGTATTGTAACTTAAGTTGCTTTATATAATTATATGAAATATAATTTGCCTATATATTTGCCTTTTGTGCAGTGACTTCTTAATCAATTATTAATTCTAATTGCTTACAGATGTTTTTGCATACCAGGGGATACACCAAGCATCACTTGGATTATATATGCAGGAGTAACCCCTGGAGGTTATATATAATGATTATATGTGAGGATTATATATGATGCTGAGAATCAAAACTTGGTGGGCTATGTGGAAACAAATGCCTTGTCTCCTATACTATCTCTCTGATCCTAATTGCTTATAGATTCTTTAGGATTTGCCATATATATAACTATGTCATTATAAAAAAATAAGGTTTTCTTTTTCAAATCTTGCCTTTTGAACTGGTTTACTAATGTTCTTATAGATGTTTCCTTATTTTCTTTTTTAGATTGTTTATTGTTAGAATATAGAATTGCACCTGGCCTTTGTGTGTTGATTTTGTATCCTGCAACTTTCCACAATTTATTAGTTCTGTATATATATATATATATATATATATATATACTTTAAAATTTTTCTATGTAACCCCATCAAGTGAGCTGAGATATTTTTTGGTGGGGAACACTCTGTTATACTTAGATATTACTCCTAGTTTTATGCTCAGGAATTACTCCTGTCATTGCTTGGGAGACTATATGGGATGCCAGAGATCAAACCTTGGTTGGCCATGTTCCAGGTAAACACCCTACCCACAGTACTACCTCTCTGACCCCAGAGCTGAGATACTTTTAATCCCTCCCATCTATTAATTTTAACATAAAACTCCCTTGGAATAATTTTACTGTAATATGAAGTATTATTCTTATAGATATATTGAGGGGCTATATTTTCCTTAGAATTTTTACATATAGAATTTCACATGTCTAATTTACTTTTTTATTATGCTCTTGTTAAATTTTAAAATCAAGGCTATACTTTCCTCATAAAATGAAATGGGCAATGTTCTCCCCTTTTGTTGTAAAGGTGTTTCTGTATGAAATCCTTCTCCCAAACAAACATATTACACATTATGACTACATCTTTCTAATAATTATTAAGACACAATAATTTACTTATTTCAGTATTTAATTTTTTTTGTTTGTTTTTGAGCCACACCCAGTGATGCTCAGGGGTTACTCCTGGCTATGAGGGACCATATGGGACCTCGGTCCAGTCCGTCCAAGGCTAACGCAGGCAAGGCAGGCACCTTACCTCTAGTGCCACCACCCAGCCCCTCAGTATTTAATTCTATGAATTTTGAAAATACATAGACAGTTCAGATTCATAATTGAGATCAAGAACGTGACCACGCATCTTCCCACATTTCTTTCTCTGCTTATGTGGTCAGTCTGCAAAAACTGTGTTTTGTATAGTTCTTCTTTCATAAAATGATTTATTTATTTATTTATTTGGTTTTTGGGCCACAACTGGCGGTGCTCATGGGTTACTCCTGGCTATCTGCTCAGAAATAGCTCCTGGCAGGCACGGGGGACCATATGGGATGCCAGGATTCAAACCAACCACCTTAGGTCCTGGGTCGGCTGCTTACAAGGCAAACACCACTGTGCTATCTCTCTGGCCCCATAAAATGAATTTTTAGATAGATATAGGATTTTACATTTGTGACAATTCGGGCAAAATGGTATTTCACTCCTTTTTTAAAAATTTAATTAAAGTACCATGATTTACAACAGTATTCATAATTGAGTTTTAGGCATGCAATGCTCCAAAATGGTTTTTTCAAGGAATCTATTTTGATTCAAACTGTCAGACTGACAAGACATGTTTATAGTATCTTATTCTTTTAGTGTCTCCAGGATCTCTATTGATACTATTTAAAAATTTTAATACTGAATCTTTGTTTCTTTTTATTTTATTTTTTTGGTTTTTGGGCTACACCTGGCAGCGCTCAGGGGTTACTTCTGGCTCTGCGCTCAGAAATCAGTCCTCGGGGAGACCATATGAGATGTCTGGGAACAAACCCTGGTCTGTCGTGGGTAGGCAATATGCAGGGCAAACACCCTACAACTGTGCTATCACTCCAGCCTCAATTCTTTGTTTCTTTATAATTTGTTGATTTTCATGTCTAACAATTCATGAAGTCTACTCAACACAAATTCAGGGTATGGACTGAACTCTGTTCTGGTGAAGAGCCATTTCCACACCCATTCAGATTGTTGATTAAACAGTTCCTTCCAATTCTGGGTAGAGATTCCTGATTTCTTGATTTCAGACCCTCATTCCCAGTTTGTGGGGTTATGACAATAGTTCTAATCTTTGTCCTCCCTTCATCTGGTCTCAAAGCCAACAAGGGCAGGCTGATTCAAAGCCCTCTCCCACTCACCAGTCTGTGCCTTTTCTTTTTCTGTCTCATCTCTCTGACCCATTCCACTGCCCTCCTTTTAAATGCTCCACTAAACAAACTATTGAATAAATAGGGTCTACACTTATAAGACAAGATAATCTCTTCATCTCTGGTTTCTTACTCTTAATCACATCAGTAAAGTCCTCTGGGTGCCTGACAATTTAAATTACATTTGAACCACAACAAACCTCCTTTTTGGCTTTATGTAATTATTTATTTGCAGTAATAATATTGAGCTTAGAACTACATGCATGCTCTCAACCACTGAGCCACACACCAGGCCCTGCTCATTTATTGTCATGTGTTTATTTCTTTTTTTTTTTTTTTTTTTTTTTTTTTGGTTTTTGGTTTTTGGGCCACACCCGGTAACGCTCAGGGGTTACTCCTGGCTATGCGCTCAGAAGTCGCTCCTGGCTTGGGGGACCATATGGGACGCCGGGGGATCGAACCGCGGTCCGTCTCCTAGGCTAGCGCAGGTAAGGCAGGCACCTTACCTCCAGCGCCACCGCCCGGCCCCATGTGTTTATTTCTTATCTTATGATTTCTTTCCTTCTATTTATTTAATTCTTTTTTAGTTTTTGTTTGGTTTCTTTGGGAGCCAAACTAGGTGATGTTCCTGGCTCATAGGGCTGGGGGAACTATGTGCCCTTGAGTATAGAATGTGGAACTCCAGTGCAGAGCATATGCTCCAGTCCTTTGAGCCATCTTCCTGGTCCTCTTTTCCAGTTCATAAGAATGAAGCTTTTGTTCATTTTTAGTTTGGATTCACACTCAGTGGTGCTCAGGGATAGTTTACTCCAACTTCTATCCTCAGGGATCACTCCTGGCAGTAGTAGGGGACAATATGTAGTGCTGGTGTGGCCCCAAAACTAAACCAAACCAAAAAATAAGATCCCACGTGCCTACTTTCAGTTGTTTTATCATTTAGTTTGGATTTTGAGCCTCGTCTAGTGGTGCTCTGAGCTTACTCTTGGTCAGCTGAGGGATCAGGGAACCATATGGAATGCCAGGGAATAAACCTGGGTCAGGTGTGTGTAAGTCAAGCTCTTTATCTACTGTACTATCTCTTTGGCTCAGGATCATTAAATTTTTATCTTTCTTTGTTTTCTAGTATGCAGTTTAGACTGTACATTTCCACTGAAGCAAGGTATTGGCTACATAACAGTTTTGAGAAACCATAAAATTATATTTAAGAATATTTTCACATGCAAATTCGTGAAGCATTCCATATTAAAAATTTTTTTTCTCATACTGTCATAGTCTTTCTATTGAGTCATGTGCCAGTAGAATTAAATTATATAGGGGCCAGAGTGACAACACAGCAGGTAGTAAGTCCTGAGCACTGCACTGGGTGGTGGGAATGTAGCCCTAAAACCAAACCAAAACAAAACAAAGAACACAGGCCCATGTCTCTAAGGCCAGGCCTAATACAACGTGGCAGGAAAGATGATGCCAGAGTCTCCTCCTGTGAGACAGAAAGGAGAACGCTAGGATCTTCACACAATCTCCCAGCTTCATCACCCCAGTTGAAAAAATAAATAAATAAATAAAAGATTTTTTCTCCACGTTCTGGTTAATAATCCAATTAGCTGCAGCAGAGATAATATCTTGGCTTGAGCTCTCCCAAGGGTGCTCCTTGGAATAAGCGATTCACTGGGGAAAGTAATACCAAGAAACATCCCACGAGGCGATTGCAAAGACAGAGGCAAGGGGAGCATCCAAAGGGAGGTGACAGTGTGGGCTACAGGGTAGGACATGCTGCATAAGACATGGGTCCATGCTGCAGAGACGCCTAAAATCAGAGACATGAGAATGTCAGGAAAGGTCCAACAGCTCAGCTCAGGGGACGGGCCTACCTGGTGTGGTCCCTGAGCCAGAGCTCCACCACCAAAGCATCAAGGAGAGGGAGATGGAGCTAAAATTGGCTCGTGGAATGAGCTTCGAGCCTGCTCCAGGGAATTAAATCAGCGGGGGTAAGGGAGCCAACGGGTGCTTCTATGCCGGCCCCTGGTGCAGATAGCACTGGGGTGAACGGAAAGAACCCCGAGAGGTTCTTTCTCTAAAGAAGAGTTAAAAAAAAAAGTGAGGGGCCGGTGAAGTGGCGCTAGAGGTAAGGTGTCTGCCTTGCAAGCGCTAGCCAAGGAAGGACCAGGGTTCTATTCCCTGGCATCCCATATGGTCCCCCAAGCCAGGGGCAATTTCTGAGCGCTTAGCCAGGAGTAATCCCTGAGTATCAAATGGGTGTGGCCCCAAAAACCAAAAAAAAAATAATAATAATGAGTTGCATTATGAGGGAGTAAAGGAAGTCTGCAGGAAGTAAGTCAGAATCTGCCCAATGCATCAGAAACAGTTTCCTAAAGGAAATTTAATCTAACCCTATGCGCACAGAAGGGAAACCGAGGGATGGAGGAAACAGCTCAAAAGACCAAGGAGAGGGGCAGGAGCGGTGGTGCAAGCAGTAAGGCATCTAATGGAATGATGTCGATATGATGAAATAGTCCCACGGACCCTCCACAGTGGGATGCGACACATGTCCCTCAGCTTGCAATGTAAAATTAGATATACACAGTGAAGTCATAGCATGTGTCTCACGACCAAAGAGAAATTATGGGATCTGCCTTGCGCGCGATAACCTAGGACGGCCCTGGGTTTGATCCCCGGCGTCCCATATTGTCCCCCCAAGCCAGGAGCAAGATTTCTGAGCGCATATCCAGGAGTAACCCCTGAGCATCACCGGGTGTGCACCCCCCCAAAAAAAAAAACCCAAAGAGACCCCAGTTCTATTTCCCGCACATCTCGGGCCTCCCAGCACCACCGATTCTGGGCCTCAAACCAAAAGTGACCCAGAAGGAGAAGGAGCCAGCAGGACACCAGCGCCAGCAGCACGGGCTCCCCGTGTTCCTAGGGCAGGAAAGAAAAGGAAGCACGCGCTGGACAGCGACATCTATGCCAAAGCAGCCGAGACACCCGCCTGGAAAACGGTGTCTCTGCGACGCCGCCCCAGGGGCTGGGCCGAGCCCCACAAACCACTCCCTCCCCAGCACTGCGCGTCGGGGCGGGCCAGGCCGGGGCCGTGACGACATGGGGGGCGTGGCCTGGTGGACCAGGGCGGAACCACAATGGTAGGGGCGGGGCCTTAAGAATCAGGGGCGGGGCGGGGCCTATACGGCTAGAGGCGAGAACACACGCTAGAGGCGGGGACTCAAGGTTAGGGAATGGGCGGGGCCTCACGCGATGGGCGGGGCCTGGTGGATCAGGGCGGGACCACAAGGCTAGGGGCGTGGCCTTGAGGATTAGGGGCGGGGTCTAAGAACCAGCGGAGGGGCGGAGCCACACGGTTAAGGGGAGAGACCGCGCGGCGGGGTGTGTCTAGGGGCGTGACCTACTGTGTAATGGGCGTGGTTACAGTATTAAGGGCGTGGTCTAAATGTCAGGGCGTGGCCTCTAGTTGAGTGGGCGGAGTCTCTCGGGGCGGGTGGGCGAGGCGCGGCGCGGGGCAGACGCGCGGGGGGCGCGGCCCGAGCACAGCGGCCGCAGGGGAACCGGAGAGCGCCGGGCGGGCGGCTGGCGGCGCGCGGAGCAGGCCGCCTCCTCCATCGGCCGCTTCTCCCGCGGCGGCGCCTGGGCCCCGGCAGCAGCCCGGACCGGCGGGCGGGCGGGCGGGCGGGCGGGCGCGCGGGCCTGGCCTGGCCTGGCCTGCCCCGCGTGCGCCATGTACACCTTCGTGGTGCGCGACGAGAACAGCAGCGTGTACGCCGAGGTCTCCCGCCTGCTGCTGGCCACCGGCTACTGGAAGCGGCTGCGGCGCGACAACCCCAGGTTCAACCTCATGCTGGGCGAGCGGAACCGGCTGCCCTTCGGGAGGCTGGGTGAGCGCGCGCCGGCCCGGGGCGCTTTTGTTCGGCTCAGGGTCGCGCCTCCTCCTCCTCCGGGGCTGCCACACAAAAAAGGGGGTGCTTCCCGGGCCGGTGCGTCGTCCTGGGCGGCGCCCCCGAGTCTCCCAAGTCGGGTTCGCCCTGAGCTGCGCCCCGCGATGGCCGGTCCCTGCACCGGGGGTGGGTGGGCCCGCCGGTGCCCTTTTTCCTCGCGCCCCTGGAAAGGAAAGGCAGTCTGCGCCCCAGAGGTCTGCCTGGGCGTGGTGATGGTCTTGGGGGTCTCGAGATGCTGGGTGGGTCCTACCTGCGCCCCCTTACCTCGTGGGCTCTTAAGAACAGGATTTGGAAAGAACCCCACACCCCCGGTTCAGAAAGTGGGGGATTCCCAGAAGAGCAGCACCCTCTCCTCCACCCCACCCCACACCCCACTTCCCACACACCCCTTGCTGGAAGGTTGGAAGGCGTGAGCCCTGTCACTGCCAGATAATGCTGCAAAGACGGGTACCCGCTGTCGTGCAGTGGCACCTGCCGGGCACCCCCCAATCTACTCTGGCAGCTTCTCCTTGCTGGGTGACGTAACCCCAAGTTGTGCCTCCGCTTCAGCTCAAAACCCAACTCTCTCTCTGTCTCTCTGTCTCTATCTCTCTGTCTCTGTCTCTGTCTCTCTCTGTCTCCTTGCTGATACTGGCTGGGGGGGGGAGGGTCTACCTGCGTGTGACCATAGATCTGGTTGCTGCAGCCTGAGAACCTGCTACATACAGGCTGAGAGGCTGTCGTTGCAGGCTGAGAAGCGCTGTAGGGGCAGTGGGGTGGCCATGTGCGATGCTTTCCCTGGTAAAGGTTAGTGGGGTGCAGTGTAGGATGCTTTCCCAGGAACCTATCCCCATTTGTTTTTGGTTTTGGTTTTTGGGCCACACCCGAAGGTGCTCAGTGGTTACTCCTGACACCGGGATTCGAACCAACCACCTTTGGTCCTGGATCGGCTGCTTGCAAGGCAAACACCGCTGTGCTATCTCTCCGGGCCCACTTATCCCCATTTGTAATGACTCCATGGCCAATTTCTCAGGGCTAAACAAATTTATGTATAGGATGGGAGAAGGCCTGTTTCACTCCCCAGAAATGATTGAACAAAGGGAAGGTGCTCTAAGAGATTGTCTGGATATTTCTTCTGAAAGAAGAAAAAAGTGCTCAGGGTTGAAAACATGAACGAAGTTTTATCTTCTCGATGTGATTACACATTTGTCGTTTTGCTGGGCCGTGCCTGGCCTTGAGAGGTCTGGTGGGAGGCCCAGGGAGACAGGGGCTGAAGCTAGGGTGTTTGGCTTTATTGTGGAATAGAAAAGGAAGAACAGAAATGTCAGGGGGCCAAGTCAGCAGGTGAGCAGAAACATTTGGCTTTTAGGAGAAAGAAAAGAGGCAAACTCAAAAGGGTTCCATGCGCTGTCTGGTAGGAAAATTTATCTCTTGTTCAATTATCTCTTGCCCCGACCCAAAGAAAAGATAGTTTATAGAGGTAAGGACACAGAAGTGCAGTTCCAGGAGATGGAGAAGGCTCTGGGACATGTGCCACACCCCCAACCACCCCTAGAGCAAGGTAAAACTCTTTTATTTAACCATGCACTCTTCTTCCATGAAATACTGTTACTTTTGGCTGCTTCGATTCAAATGCCCATTTGGTTTATATTTTCTGAAAATTTTCAGTAATCAGCATTTAGGACTGGGGTGAGGGTCTTCCACTTACACAGGTTCAGGTGCTTCAGCTCTGCTCCTTCCTTCACCCCCTTCTGGTACCATCTTCCTTTATCTTCCAGAAACAGCTCCCCGATAGACTTGAGAACAGCAGTGTCATCAGTATCATTATTCTCCTGTCTGTCTTGATGACTTGCTAGAAGCAGAGGTTTTCAAAGCCAGATGAAGGGCCTTACTGGACAGATTACAAAATCTCTGTTTGTGTGGCAAAGCCAGAGTCGGGTGCAGTAGGGAGAAGGGGGAGTGAAATATAAAATCCATCCCCCTCATACCCCAGGGAAGGAAGAACAGAGGTAGCTGTGGTCTCTGCAAGCTGACATTGTTGAGCTATCCCTGGGGAAGATAAGAAGTGGACCTGAGGGGCTGAAGCAGTGGTGCAAGTGGTAAAGCATTTGCCTTGCACATGCTAATCTAGGACGAACCACAGTTCGATCCCCCAGCATCCCATATGGTTCCCCAAGCCAGGAGCAGTTTCTGAGCACATAGCCAGGAGTAACCCATGAGCATCATCGAGTCACCGGGAGTGGCCCAAAAAGAAAAAAAAAAAGAAGAAGCAGACCTGAGTGCTGGGATGCAGATATGCAGATTTACTCTTGACTCACCCCTCCCCGCCAGCCCTTGTACTGGCAGAGAGCAAAATGGGGCCCACCCAACCCAGGCAGCTGTTCTGCCACTGCTGACACTTGTCATTTACCACCTGTCCTGTTCCCCCACTGAGCTGCCTCTTTCCTTCCTAGGTCACGAGCCGGGGCTGATGCAGTTGGTGAATTACTACCGGGGGGCTGACAAACTGTGCCGCAAAGCTTCCTTAGTCAAGTAAGTGCTCACCAGGGCCCCTATTTCAACTTTTTACCTGAGTGATTTTCTTAAAACACTGAAGCAAAAGGTGAAATTATTTCTCAGGGGAGAAAATACTATTGGAAAAGCTAATAAAATCCAGCCTTAGAACTTCTTCTTATCTTATGGTTTCTTTTTCTAGTTTTGGGGGGTCATGCGTGGTGGTCCTTGGGAGATATTCCCAGCAGCGTTCAGGGGGAATATGCAATTGATGGAGCCGGGGCTTCAGCCTGCACAATCTACCCTGAGCTCTCTGAGCCGTCTGCCCCAGCTCATGGTTGTTTTTTTGTTTTTTGTTTTTGCTTTTTTTGGTTTTGGCCCACACTCATCAGCACTCGGGTTACTCCTGACTCTGCTCAGAAATCCCTTCTGGCAGGCTGGGGGACCATATGGGATGCTGGAAATTGAACCCAGGTTCGTCCTGGGTCAGCTGCGTGCAAGGCAAACATACTACCACTGTGCTATCACTTCGGCCCCTGTCCCAACTCTGTTTTATAGTTTTTGTTGTTGTTATGGTTTTTTGCCTTTGATTTGGGCCCCACACCCAGCATCGCTCAGGGTTTTCTCCTGGCTCTGCCCTCATGGATCATTCCTAGTGTGGCTCAGGGAACCATATATGCTTCTGGGGACTGAACTCTCATCAACCGTGTGCAAAGAAGCACCCTACAAGTGCCCTGGCTCTTTTTAATCTGCCTTAACTGCAGTCCAAAGCTGCAGTTAGTTTTATCTTAGTACTTACTAAAGCCTACTTTCTCTCTTAGGTGAGACCCTCAAGGAGCTACTCTTTGAGGAGGGTTCCTTGCAGACATGATTTTTAGAGAGAGCTCTCAGGAGAAGCATCTATAAGCAAAGGGAGCAGTACACTGTAGGAAAAAGACAAGTGAAGAAGTAAGCAGAGGGGCTAGAGAGAGTACAGAGTTAATGCAGGTTCTGTGGGCACTACATATGGTCCCCAGAGCATGATCTGCCAAGAATGATTCCTGAGCACCACCCCCCCAAAAAAAGCAAAAATGGGAATGTTTGAAGCTGAAATTTCACCTCAACTTGACACCATTGAGCTGGAAAGGAAATTGAATCTCTAAGTGTGGCATCTTCGGACAAGGAGTTCAGGCATCTGTATTCTGGTACTGGCAAGTAAGCCTTGGACAGTGGGAGGGATAGAGCTTCTCCCACATTCCTTTATAGCCCTTGGCAGCCCACATTGACAGCAGTCTTGGACCCCCTCTGAGGGGTCCCTGGAGAGGATATAGCACGATCTCCTCCACTGCTGGTTTCGGAACAGGTGGAATGTGGGCATGAGTCACAGGCACAGCACCCAGATGGGGTGTTAGAGTAAAGAGAGAAGGTGCATGGATACAGCAGCCATAGTCAGAGTGAGAAAGGGGTGAAAGCTGGGGTTCCAATCCCGAGCACTCTTTTTCCTTTAAGCACACCCATCTACATTCCAGCATGTCCTGTAGGACTCTGTTGGCGTTAAATATGGTGAGATATGTATGTGGGTGGCACAATGGTGTTTAGCGACCATCTGATTCGGCATTCTTTGTCCAGTAGGGAGATCATTTTGACCTCAAGGGTTATGGTGAGGATTGCATGGTTTTGATTAATCTCTCAGGGCTCCTGCAATGTACTCTAAAGCTCTTCTTCCTGTCATCACAACTCTGCTGTTGTTACCATTTTAGTAGTGAAGTACTGGGTGTGGCACCTACAGGACTGAGGCAAATCCTTTAGATTATACCTAGTAATTGGGTATATGAACAAACAATTAAATCACATTGGAAAGAAGGCACGGGAAGATGAAAGGATTCACTTCACAGTGTTCTCCATCCCTTCTTCACTTAAATTTCTTCCTGGGCTTTCCACACCTTTGCATTTAACCTTGTGTGTCAGTCTCTTATGTTTCTCCTCCCTCTGGGATGTTCTCAAGATGCTCTCAGGATTTTTGATTGTTTGATTTTGGGTCACACCCAGTGGTGCTCAGGGGCTGATCAGAAGGCCTATGGTACTAGGGATTGACTTGAACCTCCTATATGTAAAACAGAAATACAGCCCCTTGAGCTCTCCCTGATTACCTCCCCGTTACCTTCCTAAAGTCTACTTATTGTGTTTTATCCCATATATGAGAAGCATATATTTATATAGGAGATATGTATATATGGTGTATATATGTATATATATATATATGTCTCAATGCAAGTAATTGTTTTACCTCAACTAGGAGCAGAAATGAAACATGATCATTTTTCTAGATTATTCATTTAGAAATTTTGATTAAATGTTTATTTAGGCTCTTTTTTTTTTGGAATAATGGGTTTTGACTATAATATTTTTCCCTTTTAACAATAAAGGTAGGATTTTACTTTAAGAAGTAGAAACAGGGGCCCGGAGAGATAGCACAGTGGCGTTTGCCTTGCAAGCAGCCAATCCAGGACCAAAGGTGGTTGGTTTGAATCCCAGTGTCCCATATGGTCCCCCGTGCCTGCCAGGAGCTATTTTTGAGCAGATAGCCAGGAGTAACTCCTGAGCATTGCCGGGTGTGCCCCCCCCCAAAAAAAAGTAGAAACAGGGGGCCAGAGAGATAGCATGGAGATAAGGTGTTTGCCTTTCATGCAGAAGGTCATTGGTTCGAATCCCGGCGTCCTATATGGTCCCCGAGCCTGCCAGGAGTGATTTCTGAGCATGGAGTTAGGGGTTACTCTTGAGCGCTGCCAGGTGTGACCCAAAACCCAAACTCCCCCCCCCCCACCAAAAAAAAAGTAGAAACAAGTGCTTGCTTCGGCAGCACATATACTAAAATTGGAACGATACAGAGAAGATTAACATGGCCCCTGCACAAGGATGACATGCAAATTCGTGAAGAGTTCTATTAAAAAAAAAGTAGAAACAGAAGCTCTGTTAAAGATGTCTCTTGGGGCCAGAAAGATACTGTAGCAGGCAGGGCACTTGCTTTGTATGTGGCTGATACAAGTTCAATTCCCAACCCCACGCCTGCCAGGAGTAATTAATGACTGCAGAGCCAGGAGTAACTCCTGAGCACTGCCATGTGTGGCCCAAAAACCAGGGGGTGGGGGAGATCCTATAGAGGAGATCTTGATGAGCATTAAAAAAGGGCAAACTATCAGATGGTCTCACTTGCCTCTGGTATATAGAAAAACAGACTTAAGGTGCAGTCACTATCAGTTACCAATAAATCCTGGCACTGAATACAGAACAGAGCATCAGACATGCAGGAGTAAAGAGGGAACTAGAAGAACATGAGGACACTGGTGGAAGGTCTTCTTGGGCTCTTTGGTGCAAGTGGTAAAGCATTTGCCTTGCACATGCTAATCTAGGACGAACCATGGTGACTGCACACAAAGATATAGTTGTTACTGCTAGTGTCAACATATAGCCTAAACTGTCATAATTTACTTAAATATTTTTTTATAAGAGCATGGGCACTTTGATGATGCAATAACATTGTAAATTAGATCAGGAACTATTTCTGAGTGCAGAGCCAGGAGTAACCTCTGAACACCGCAGGATGTGGCCGAAAAAACAAACAAATGAGAAAGCATTGTACATTAGAGTTAAAATCCCAAATACTCTTGTAAGCATAATACTGAGCTATACAAATTGCACATGGCTAACCCAGGACAGACTCAGGTTCAATCCCTGGCTTCCCATATGGTCCCATTGAGCTTGTCAGGAGCGATTTTTGAGTACAGAGCCAGGAGTAACCTCTGAGCGCTGCCAGGTGTGAGCCAAAAACAACAAAATCAATCAACCAAACAAAAAATCCTTGCAGAAAATGGTTTTGCCCTGTACACGAAATGAGTACTTCCAAAAGCTGTCATCTTCCAGACAAAGTCTGTCCATATCTGACAAAATGGGATGCCAGTCACATATATTTTAAGTTTTCCAATAGATGCATAAAAATAAATACCAAGAGTGGGGCTGGAATGATAGTACAGCTGGTAGAGCACTTGCTATTTAAAGGGGGAGTTGGGGCCACACCCAGGGGTGTTCAGGCATTACTTCTGGCTCTGTGTTAAATTAAAAAATTTCTCCTGGCAGGCTCGGGGGACCATATGGGATGCCAGGGATTGAATCCTGGTCGGTCGCATGCAAAGCAAACATCCTACCCACTGTGCTATCTATTGTTCTTGTCTCAGCGCACTTGCTTTATATGCAGCTGGCCAGGCTTTGATCCTCAGCATCCCATGTGATCTCTTGAACCCTGTCAGGAGCCAGTAGTAAATCCTGAGCACTGCCATGTGTGACAAAATAAAACAAAAGTTATGGTTAAAAAGCAGGTGTAGGGGTCGGAACATTAGCTCAGCGGTAGTGCATGTGCCTTGCAAGCAGCTGCCCAGGACGGACCTGAGTTCAATCTCTGGCATCTCTTTTTTTTTTTTTTTTTTTTTTTTTGGTTTTTGGGCCACACCCGGTGACGCTCAGGGGTTACTCCTGGCTATGCGCTCAGAAGTCGCTCCTGGCTTGGGGGACCATATGGGACGCCAGGGGATCGAACCGCGGTCCGTCCTAGGCTAGCGCAGGCAAGGCAGGCACCTTACCTTTAGCGCCACCGCCCGGCCCCATCTCTGGCATCTCTTATGGTCCCCCGAACCAGGAGCGATTTCTGAACATAGAACCCCTCAGTGTCACCGGGTGTGGCCCAAAACAAACAAAAAGCAGGTTTATCTGCCCATACTATTTTCATATGCATAAATGTTATTTAGTAACTGAATTGAATAATTTTTTATTTAAATCACATACATTTTGACCAGTGTATCCATTTAATTAGAAAATGAATAAAATAAAATAAAATAAATTATCACTTTCTTGGGACCGGAGAGATAGCATGGAGGTAGGGCATTTGCCTTGCATGCAGAAGGATGGTGGTTTGAATCCCGCATGCCATACGGTCCCCAGAGCCTGTCAGGAGCGGTTTCTGAGCTCAGGAGAAGTCCCTTAGCGCTGCCAAGTGTGACCCAAAACAACAACAACAACAACAACAACAAAATTATTCTCAAAACTGTTCAAGATAAGGACATTGATCTTTTTTTTTTTTTTTTTTTTTTTTTTTTGGTTTTTTGGGCCGCACCTGTTTGATGTTCAGGGGTTACTCCTGCTAAGCACTCAGAAGTTGCCCCTGGCTTGGGGGGACCATATGGGATGCTGGGGATCGAAACGCGGTCCTTCCTTGGCTAGCACTTGCAAGGCAGACACCTTACCTCTAGCGCCACCTCGCTGGCCCCAAGATAAGGACATTGATCTTGTTTCAACTTCAGTTGTTTTAAAGGAGTACTGAATTAGTTGAAAGAAACTCAACATTGGGCCCGGAGAGAGAGCACAGTGGCATTTGCCTTGCAAGCAGCCGATCCAGGACCAAAGGTAGTTGGTTTGAATCCCGGTGTCCCATATGGTCCCCCGTGCCTGCCAGGAGCTATTTCTGAGCAGACAGCCAGGAGTAACCCCTGAGCACTGCCAGGTGTGGTCCAAAAACCAAAAAAAAAAAAAAATAAGGAAACTAAATTTAAAATGATCTGCAGTTCTATAAAAAAAAGTGTTTTTCTTTAGTTTTTGTAGCTAATAGGCATAATGCAGTCTCTTGCTATTTAGATCTACAGATTGAGTCATGTCACAAAAATAGGTAAAATTATTATTGTGTTATGAATTTGGAACATAAGATCTCATACTTCCCTGTCAGGTCCTCTTTTCCTTTCCTTGTAGCTTTAAATTTAACTTACTCAAATGCTGTGTTAATATATGTGTGAAAATGTAAATCACACTATCACACTCTACATTTAATGTCTTTAATTATTGAAAATAAAAATAATTAGGCAACAATTTTAGAAAATCTGAATTGGGTTTCAGTTTAGTAAACTTTATAATGAACTCAATCACTGAGCATTGTCAAAGAGCACAGTAGCATAGCAGACATTGACCTTTAATTTTTGTTTTTTAATTTGTAGTTTCAGTAACAGTTATAATATAGTTATGATATGTAACATAATATATATTATAACAATAATATACTATAGTTAAAATACAGCTTCGATATTCAAATGCACCTTTACTCAAGATTTCTTTTTCCTTCTTTTTGTTTGTTTGTTTTTGGGTCACACCTGGCAGTGATCAGGGGTTACTCCTGGCTGGACGCTCAGAAATCGCCCCTGGCAGGCTCCAGGGACCATATGGTATGCAGGGATCTGAACCACCATCCTTTTGCATGCAATGCAGACGCCCTTACCTCCATGCTATCTCTCCAGCCCCAAGATCTCTTTTTCTTACAGATCCAAGAACTTGCAAATTATTGTGGCATTTACAAATACATACTAAACCATTTGAACAATTGTATCCTTGGTAGATTTTAGACAAGGTTTCAGGACACTGAACACAGTTTTTTCAATATATATATATATATATATATTTTTTTAATTTTATTTTCATGTTGGGCCACAGCTGATGATGCTCCAAGGTTACTCCTAGCTCTGCACACAGGAATCACTCCTGGCAGTAGTAGAAGTAACGGTATGCCTGGAATCAAACCGGGTTGGCCATGTGCAAGGCAAAGTCCTACCTGCTGTACTATAATCACTCCAGCCCGTCATGCCCTATTTAAAATTTTGTCTTACTATTGCTTGACTAGAAGTCATATTTCACTTCACTTGCTAGTGAGGATTTGCATAGCTATTGGTAATAACTTGTGCTTGCTGCATAATCACTTGAGCTAAATCAATCTATTGTCTGAGCAGAACAGTGATGTGTTTCTCTGTAATACTAAAGCAACTCATGGGTCTGACATGCAAAGTGCAGTGTAAACCAAAGGTTCTTAGGTCACACAGTGATGAAAGTGAAATGTCATTCTACCAAAATAACAAAATTGTCCTTAGTGGAAAAACACATTATGATGCTTCAGTTTTAACATGAAAACTAAGCAGAATTTAAAATTTAGTCCCAGAATTAGGCTTAAAAGCAACATGTAGTTGGTGGCTATTCTATAAAAATAACACCTATGAGTTGAACATTCAGTGCATTAGAAATTTGTTTTTATTATTTTTTTTTGGTAGGGGATGGGATATTGGGTCACATCCCTCAGTGTTTGGGGCTTACTCTAGGCTCTGTCACCAGGGACCACTCCTATGGGAACTCAGGGGACTATATGCAGTGCTAATGATTTTTGTTTTGTTTTGATTTTGGCCAAACCCAGTGGTACTCAGGGGTAACTCCTGTCTCTGCACTCAGAAATTACTCCTTGCAAGCTTGGGGAATTATATGGGATGCCGGAGTTCGAACCCGAGTTAGCTGTGTACAAGGCAAATGCCCTACCTGCTCTGAGCTAAGGATTTTCACAGGGTCAATAGGATGCCTCTATTATCACTCTGACTTATATTTTTTCTTAGTTCAAGAAAGTATTTTTCAAGTTGGGTTGCCTTTAACTGTGATATATAATATCTCAATAAATTGTTTTTTTGTTGTTTTGCCATTTGCTTAGAGACTGAGCTTTTTTTTTTTTAAATATGGAACGCTTCACGAATTTGCATATCATCCTTGTGCAGGGGCGATGCTAATCTTCTCTGTATCATTCCAATTTTAGTATATGTGCTGCCAAAGCGAGCACTTTTTTTTTTAGATGAATCTAACACAGACTTACCATAATATATATATATATATATATATATATATATATATATATATATACATATATATATATTTTTTTTTTTTTTTGGTTTTTGGTTTTTGGGCCACACCTGGCGGTGCTCAGGGGTGACTCCTGGCTGTCTGCTCAGAAATAGCTCCTGACAGGCAATAGGGACCATATGGGACACCGGGATTCGAACCAACCACCTTTGGTCCTGGATCGGCTGCTTGCAAGGCAAACGCCGCTGTGCTATCTCTCCAGGCCCACCATAATATATTGATTGTTCTCTGAAAGAGGAAGCACAGCATAACTTCCAAGTGTTCCCTGCATCCATGTCCCTCCCTACTCTGGTTCACTAGGGCAGAAAGGGTCAACTGAGAGTTTGGCCTTACATCCTGGGTCTTTGTTACTACTATGGTGATCTTGGAAAAATGTATTTCCCATAGCCCAATGCCTGATTCCTAAAATATTGTTGCTCAGGGGCTGTAGCGGTGGCACAGAGCATCAGGCATCTGGCTTGCATGCACTAGCCTAGGACAGACCGAGGTTCGATCCCCCAGCGTCCCCTGTGGTCCCCCAAGCCAGGAACAATTTCTAAACGCATAGCCAGGAGTAACCCCTGAGCGTCACTGGGTGTGGCCGGAAAAAAAAATATATTGTTGCTCTTATTCCAGCTTAGGATGAATAGATAAAGAGCACATGACCTTCTTTTCCTTCCTTGCTCAGAGCCTGGTTCCTCTCTCACTATTAGATGTTACTGTGGGGCTGTGGGAAGTATTCAGTTATGGCCACTAAGTTCCATGTCCCATTCAACAGCTTTTCCCTTTATCCTCTCTGTGAAGCCAGGCCATGCTAAAACAAGGAAAGAAGAACTAAACCAAGTCTCAATAATCCAACTTCCTAAGTAATATCTGAAGCTGAGCAGGTATTATTTTTGCAAGTAACCCACATTATTTTCTCAGTTCTCTCTTCTCTTTGATTTCATTAGTGTGAATTTAGTTCAAATGCAGTATATAGATTTTCTGGAAAAGTGTCCTCTGAGGATTACTTAAGATTGTTTCCTTAGAGTCTTAGAGATGCTTTTGTTTTGTTTTATTTTGTTTTGGGATCGCATCTGGTGATACTCAGGTGTTACTCCTGGCTCTGCACTCAGGCAGTGCTCAGTGAACCATTTGGGATGTCGGAACTGAATTGGGATTGGTTTCATGCAAGACAAGCAATAAAATATATAGCCTTAATCACTATTGCTTTGATCCCCAGAGATGTATTTTGTTTGTTTGTTTTGGGAGGGGGCCATATCCAGTGATGCTCAGAGGTTACTCCTGGCTCTGTATGCAGGGGTCATTTCTGGTGGTGCCCAGGGAACCATATAGGATGCTAGGGATCAGACCTTGATCAGCCACAGGTACAAAGAAAACACCCTACCTGTTATGCTATTGCTCTGGCCCCAAGAGATACATTTTTGTAAGCGCTGACATTAAGAACATTGTGTTGGTTTGGAATGAAGTAGTAGAGTCATATATGGTCTTAGCAATGTGCTGCACAATTCACTTGAGCTTTGCCCAGAGAGACAGACAGAATGGGGGTAGGAGACCAGTTTCTTGCACTGTCATTCTCTGTGTCCTGAGAGAGCTCAGGTGCCAGGGTGTGGGAGGGGCAGCATGGGATTTTCAAAGTGGACTAAGAAGGGTTCACCCCTGTCATCTGTCAGACTAATCAAGACAAGCCCGGAACTGGCTGAGTCATGCACGTGGTTCCCGGAGTCTTATGTGATTTATCCAACCAATGCTAAGACCCCAGTTGCTGCCACGCAGAATGGAATCCACCTCCCTATTAGCAACACCAGGACAGATGAGAGGGAATTCTTCTTGGCTTCTTACAACAAAAAGAAAGATGATGGAGAAGGCAATGTTTGGATTGCAAAGTCCTCAGCCGGTGCCAAAGGTGAGTTGGTTCTATCACACTTTTCCTCCCTTCCATGAGATACCTTCTTCTCAGTAGGTTAAAGTGAACACACTAAGGACTGGTTTCTGAATCCTGAGGTAGAGTCAAGGCCTAGTTACATAATTTTAAGTATCTTCATACCCACAGCTTCTAAGCCTATTTCTCTAGCTAGGCCTTTGCCTTTCCCTCAGAAGTCAAGTGGCAATAGGCATTTCACATGGACCTGCCTGCCTGACACAGAACTCTTCATCTGCTGCTGGCCACCACCCACCAAGCAATCCCTTTGCAGGCTCCCTGCTTAGTACTCTCTGCTCCTCTTCAGCCTGTCTTTAGAGCTGGAACCTGGACTTCATCCTGGGTTGCCCTTTTCTCTGCCATTGATTGCTAATGCATCAGCAAGCCTAGCTAGCCCTCCCTCCCACATATTGTGATGTTTCTCTAATCATTTCTACTGCTTCCACTTGAAATCTGAGCTGTTCCTCTTTGTAATCTGTGTGTTCCTGGTGCCCTGCTCCCATCCAGATTTACTCCTCTCAGTGATGTTTGAACAGTATAAGTCTGATCATGCTAGTTCGTGCCTCAACTCAGCAATGGTTTCCCAGTGTAGTTAGAATAAGCTGTGGCCACAGAGTCTACATGGCATATGTCCTCATCTGTTTGCACGTTTCGGGTTCCTGACCTTGCTCACAGCCACGGCTACTGTTCACCATCTGGTGTCCCCACAGAGACTCTGAATCTCTGTACTTAGAATGCTCTGCCATGACTGTTCTGTTCTCTCCCCTTCAATGCTGCCTTGGTAGAAAAGGTTCTTCTTTTTTAAATGACCTATTTGCACATTGTTTGCTTTTTTTAATTTACTTTATTTAAAGAGTATATATTACTTTGTTGACATATTTGATGGTATTACATTTGTTTCCAGATAAGTGGGACCAAGATTATATAAAAAAAATAAAGAAGGAAGAAAAGAAAAAATAGGAGATGTACAGTGACAAGCAAATTTGTGAAAATTATTGTATCTCCAGTGAGGTCATTGTCATGTCAGAAGGTTTAGTGAAATTTTGTTGCTAGCTGACCATTCTTTTACTTCATTTGCTTCTGAACATTAAGTGACTTCAGCTACACATTGGCATCTAAATTGGTGTGTTCCTATGGGGATAACAGTATTAAACAGAAATAGATTGTCACAGCTGCACGGTTCAGAATTTCCAAACACTATTGTTATTACTGCAGCTTTTGTGGGGTGTATCTGTCAGGTCTCTGGAAGCACGAGAAGGTGGGGGAAGGGTGCCTATATTCACTTCAAAAAGTTCTTAGTGATAGAAGTCCAAATACTGTATACCTGGAGTTTTGGTAAGATTGGTGTCTCTGCAGAGAACCACAGAGGATATGGTGAAGCAGGGCCATTGGAAAGTAGCAATTGTGGATGTTGGGTACATCAAGCATGGCTTCAGCAGAGCGGGGACTTGGCTTGCCCTCTTCTCCTGAGATTTCCAGCTTTCAGCTGCATGGCCAGTGTACCAAAATTTTTCATGGCTTGGCTTACATCTCTTTTGAGAACAGAGTGGATCTGGCTGGGTGAAGACTTGACGAACAGCTTTCTAATCCTTAACCCTGGCTTTAACTATTTTTTCCTTGAAGGAAAAGTAAACCTAATCCCTTCTGAGCAACAAACCATAGCATTTGTCCATCTCCCTGCCACACTGTAATATATAAAGACTTTCGGTCTTGTTCGTTTCTGTGTATGCCTCACTCCCACACCATATATACCTAAAGGTAAACAACAGAGTTGTTTGTGGTATATGAATGGTCAGGATTCGATTCATAATATTATTTAAGGCTAAAAATATTGAAAGTTCCCAATGGATCAATATATGAGCACACTCCCTCTCTATAGCTGCCATCATAGGCCCTTTAAACACCATTCCATTTCAGGGACAAGAATGATGGTACAGCAGGTAGGGAATTTGCTTTACATGAAACCAACCTGGGTTCAATCCCTATATCCCATATGGTCCCCCAAGCCTGCCAGTAAATTATGAGTGAAGAGACAAGAGTAATCCGTGAGCACTGCTGAGTGTGGCCCCCAAACAAACAAAAAGCATTCCATTTCAACTTCTTGTTATAAGGCCATTTGGCCTTGGTACTCATTTCTCTTGCCAGTCTAGAGACCCTCACCTTCTTTTCTACCAGCCATGAGACATGAGGGTATCACCTGGCAGCTCTAGAGACTGAGAGTATTAGACCCTTGCCATGAGCCAGGAACCTCGCCCACTTCTCGTTCTCTTTTTGTGACTTCTTCCCAAGTAGAAAACATGTAGAATAGGCAGTTTTATTCATTTATTTTGGATTTGGGGGCCAGAAGTTGGGCCACCATCAGGTAATACTGAGTGATTACTCCTGGCTCTACACTCAGGAATTACTCTTGGTGGTACTTGGGGCACAATATGGGATGCCAGGGAATGAACTTGGGTTGGCCTTGTGAAAGGCAAGTCCCCTACTCACTATAGTATTGCTCCAGCGCCACTAGAATAGGTAGGTTTGTAGACACAGAAAGTCAAGTTGTGCCGTCAGGGGCTAGGAGCATGACCGACTGCTAATGAGACGGGATTTGGTGGTGATGGGGTGATGAAATATTCAAAAAAATTTCCAGTGATGATTGCAAACCTTAGATTTTACTAAAAACCATTGACTTATGGTATGTTAAACTCAACATTGGGCCTGGAGAGAGAGCACAGCGGCATTTGCCTTGCAAGCAGCCGATCCAGGACCAAAGGTGGTTGGTTCGAATCCCGGTGTCCCATATGGTCCCCCGTGCCTGCCAGGAGCTATTTCTGAGCAGACAGCCAGGAGTAACCCCTGAGCACTGCCGAGTGTGACCCCAAAACCAAAAACCAAAAAAAAAAAAAACCCCCAAAAAAAAACAAAAAAAAACATTATTTAGAGGACTAACTATAGTATTACTTATTTCAGAATTATGGACACTTTATATCCAATGACACTACAGGGAATTTATGTCTTCATTTGTCTTTATACCCAAACCTTCCTACCATTTTTCTGGGATATGGTGTTAGAAATAAGTTTGGTGACCACATGCAGGATTCAGTCATTGTCGCATGAACCTGTTGCCAGTTGTAGAGTGACGTTTAATTAGGGTTCTTATGTCAGAAAATCTGTAGAAACAAAGTTGTGTGACTAGAGCATGATAAGATAATTTTAGCCTTATATGAACCAAGAGTTAGATCCTGGTGCAGTGGTCAGCAACCTGCGGCTTGCGAACCACATATGGCTCTTTACACTTTTAATTTGGCTCTTTTGTGTGTCAGGCAGCCGCTCCAGGAGTCAGGACTCTGCTCCTAGCCTGTCAGTGCGCGCCCTGTGTGGCTCTCAAAACAAATTTCAATCGTGGTTTTGGCGAGATTTGGTTCAGTTGAAAAAAATGGTTGCCGACCACAGTCCTGGTGGATTCACTGCTGGGCAAAGTGGAGGAAGACTGAAGGAAGTAAGAAAAAGTAGGGGCCAGAGCAATAGTATAGCAGGTAGGATGATTGCCTTGTACATGGTCAACCCAGATTTGGTCCCCTCAAGCCCTACCAGAAACTGAGTCCTGAATGCAGAGCCTGGAGTAAGCCCTGAGCACTGCTAGATGTGCCCCCCTTCCGTCACCCAAAAGAAAGGAAAAGAAAAGAAAAAGCAACTTGCCAAGTTTCCCCGTGGCTTTCCCTGCTGTTGGTGTCATCTTTCTGTCTGTGCTGAGAGCATGTTCTCTTGGGAGGAGCCAGCTGACTGTTTCAATTCTGTCCTATCAGGCGAGGGCATCCTCATTTCCTCCGAGGCCACAGAGCTTCTGGATTTCATAGACAACCAAGGCCAAGTGCACGTGATCCAGAAGTACCTGGAGCGCCCTCTACTCCTGGAGCCTGGGCATCGCAAGTTCGACATTCGGTACTCTCTGCAGCTTGGGTTTTCTCTCTGAAGAGGATGCAAGGGGTGAGGGGAGGGGTGGCAAGGAATGAGAGGGCCTTTTCCAGGTGTAAAATGTGACCAATATAAGTGAGCACAGATGAATGGGACTAGCTTCTAGGCTAGTTTTTTCTGTCTTTCCTTTCAAATTTCCTTTTTCTTTGTAGAAAAGTATTGAGGTTGTAAATCTTGGGCCCCAGTATATGGCTCAACAGTTGAGCATTTGCCTTGCATATGTGAGGCCCTGGCTTCGAGCCCACCCTCCCCATCCCAGGAAAGGATTATACATTTCTTTTCTTAGTATTCTCTTGAATAAAAGAATGAATATGTAGGGGAGATATGGAAGATTCAGATATGGAACATGTGACTCAACAAGCTAATCATATGACATCCCCTTCTCTAAGGATGCCCCACAGAATAGTTCACCCTTGCTTTATTACTGTGTTCTTTCTTCTATGGATTTCATGAACATCCTGCAAGTTCTTGGCTGATCATTTTTTCAGCAACAGGTCTAGCATAGAGAAAAAAGTTGTGTGATGCTTTCCAAAGCTAACATCCCATTTCTCCCTGCAGATTTCCCTAAACCTTGTCATCAAGAGACTTTGGTCAGGGACCCTAACAATAGTACAGTGGGTAAGGCACCTGCCTAGTGTGCAACCAACCCAGGTCTGATCTTCACATCTCATATAATTCCCCAGTACCTGCCAGGCATGATTCCTGAGTACAATGCCAGGAATAACCTCTGAGCACCACTGGATGTGGCCCAAAAAACCAAAAGAGAGAGGGAGAGAGAGAGAGAGACTTTGGTCCAGTGTTTGATCTAATGATTTGTTACTTATTGAATACCAGTCCTAGATCAGATCAGCTTTAAGGGGAACAATCTTTTTCTTTAAATTAAGCAAAAAAAGCAAACATGGCAAAAAGAGGTAACAGATTAAAGTTCAAAACTAGCTCATTCAGGGCCAGGGCACAGGGTGTGCATGCCAGATCCCCTGGGTCCATCCTGAGCACTGCCAGATATAGCCCCCAAACCAAGACAACAAAGGCAACGAGCCCATGCAGGTCTCTTCCACCAATATCCAGTCTCTTAAATGGATAGTTGTCTCCTTATCATTTGCATAGTAACACGTCCTTTTGGCCTCATTGCAGTGAAAACTTCTCTATCTTGGGTTCCCTTCTGTAACTTTAGCATCTGCCTCTTGCTGTACTTCCTCCTACTAAGGGTGGGCTGAACCTGTGTATAATATGGGAAAGGTTTGGATGCCTTGAGTAAATTAGTGTGTGATTGACTTGCAGGAGCTGGGTCTTGGTGGATCATCAGTATAATATCTACCTCTACAAAGAAGGAGTGCTTCGAACGGCTTCAGAACCCTATCATGTTGATAATTTCCAGGATAAAACCTGCCACTTGACCAATCACTGCATTCAAAAGGAGTACTCCAAAAATTACGGCAAGTATGAAGAAGGGAATGAAATGTTCTTTGAAGACTTCAGTCGGTACCTAACAAGTGCTTTGAATGTCACCCTGGAGACTACTATCTTACTACAAATCAAGCATATAATCAGGTAACTTAATTGTCTCTGTTGGAAGATTGTGCCTCTCAAGTCATTCTTTTTACATGACCTAAACTAAGCATAACATTTATCTGTTGCATTGCTTTTTATATGGACAGGATCTATACAATATAACTTCTTATCCGATAATGTATATCTTCTCTTTATACCTATTTTTTGGTTTCATTTGGGGGCCATACTTGATGATGTTCAGGAATTACTCCCATCAGTGCTCTGGAGACCATATGAGATGACCAAAGACCAGTCAGCCACGTGCAAAGCAAACTCTCTACTTGCTGTGCTATGTGCCCAACCCTTTTTAAAATATTTTAAGTATATATTAAATATTTTAAAATATCTATTTTGGATGAACAGATTGTTTAAGAGCTAGTCAGTTTTGTTTGGTTTTGGTTTGGGGGCTACACCCGGCGGCGCTCAGGGGTTACTCCTGGCTCTGCACTCAGAAATTGCTCCTGGCAGGCTTGGGGACCATATGGGATGCTGGCGATAGAACCCAGGTCTGTCCTGGATTGGCAACATGCAAGGCAAACGCCGTTCCGTTAGCTATCACTCTAGCCCCTCAATTAATTCTTTTTTTTTTAACAAAGATTTTTTTGAAATTTTTTTTTGGTTTTTGAGCCACACACTGCAGTGTTCAGGGTTCAGGTTTACTCCTGGCTCTGCACTCAGAAATCACTCCTGGAAGGTTTGAGGGACCATATGAAATGCCGGGAATTGAACCTGGGTCCATCCTGGGTCGGCAAACGCCGTACAGATCGCTGTGCTGTCACTCCAGCCCCTTTTCTTCCAAATTATTTCTCTTTTCTTTCTTTCTTTTTTTTTTTTTTTAATTTTTGGGCCACACCCTGTGACACCTGGCTATGCGCTCAGAAATTGCTCCTGGCTTGGGGGACCATATGGGACGCCAGGAGATCAAACCATGGTCCGTCCTAGGTCAGCCGCTTGCAAGGTAAATGCTCTTATCACTGCACCACCGCTCTGGCCCCCAAATTATTTCTAATTAAAAAAAAAAACTGGGCCATACCTAGCTGTACTCAGGGGTTACTCATGGCCTTGCACTCAGGGATCACTCCTGGTGGGTTTGGGGGAACATGGGAATATAACATAGGAGGGAGGTAAAAAGGAAAAAGGGAAAAGAGGGAAGGAAGAAGGCAGAAGGAAGGGAGGGAGGAAGGCAGGGATGGTGATTAGGGAGTTGGGAAAGCTAATAAGGGAGGCTGGGATTGCAGGTCTAAACACAGAGTTCTCAGTTTACTAAATTCAGGTGACTGATAGTACTGGAAAAGGGATTTGAAGTTCTGGAGCTCAATCCTAACCTGTGAATGCCCACATTCAGTCCTTGCTTCCTGGAGCTCTGTTGAAAGCGGGCCCCCTTGCACTGTCAGGTATACATCCCCCCACCCTGGTGAATAGAGTCACATTTCTAAACCTATCTGGAAGGCAATCCCTTTGAGTTGAGTCAATCCCTACATTTCTTCTAAACATGCGGTTATATATAAGGCAGCTAGCTGCCTCTGGTACTCTTAGAGTCACTTTTAACATTTTTCTGAGATGAATTGTCCCACCACCCTCCCTGGTATTGCTGGCACAGTACTGGGCAGCAAGCGTCATCCTCAAGGCTCTTGCAGACATACTCTGGGGCAGGGACATAGCAGCCAAATCACCCATCGATTTCTCAGAACACATGGCCTCAATGAAGGGACACATGATTTTTTTGTCCCATCAGTCAGTTGATACAGGGGGAGAATCACAGAGGAACATAGGGTTCCTGAAGAATAATTACCTGATCATCATGGTGAATGACGAATTAATTAATCGGCCAGCTTTCTTACATGACTCTTTGCACTCTCAATACAGGATTTTTGCCTCTAACACTTAGAGAGCCCTAATCCCCTGGGTCAAAGGCTTTATCTACCTTTTCCAAGACCCCTCCCAGGAATGGGCGAGGTCTTGCTGGTAAGGTCAAGTTACCTAGGAAATATGGGTGGGGGATGAGGCTTCAAGGTTTCTCAATACTCATGGTCTCCTGAACACTGGGCCAGTTGTGAGCCAAAAAAACCACCCAAAAAACACCCAAGGAAATAGCCACACACCTAGGGTCAAGTAGGAGAGGGGCCAGTTCTTCTGGTGTGAGGTGAGGTGCCCAGGCCTACTTCTGAGGCAGGGTTGTGGGGTCAATGCTGGGGACTGAACTCAGGGCCTCACACAAGCTAGGCAGTTCTGTACCACTGAAGATACCTCGCAGGCTCCTGGCAGCTGGTTTCTGTCCCCATGTGTGATCTCCACCCCTCCAGGCACATGTCCTGTGCATCTGCTCACTCGTTCTCAGGGAGCTGTCCTCTTCTCACAGAAGCTGCCTCCTAAGCGTGGAGCCCGCCATCAGCACCAGATACCTACCATACCAGAGCTTCCAGCTCTTCGGCTTCGACTTCATGGTGGATGAGGAGCTGAAGGTCTGGCTCATCGAGGTCAATGGCGCCCCTGCTTGTGCTCAGTAAGCCCAAATACCAGCTGGGTGGTGCACTGTTTCCCAAGGCCCTGGACTTCAGGCCTGGTTCTTAGACCACTTGCAGGCAGGACAGAGAAATGCCTTGCTTGGTTGAGTCATTCTCTGGACTCCCGTATTCCTGGAGCACTTGGCCTGCTCCAGTGGGTGGTGGATGCCATGGGAACGACCCAGAGTGGTGACACAGCAAGCAGGGCCCTGTGTGAATGTTGGGGGTAGGGGGGAGAGTGATGGGGGAGGGCGGTCACTTGTACTTGGATGGACATCCTGAGTGATACAGATTTCCAAACATCTTTCAGGAGGCTTTATGCAGAACTGTGCCAGGGCATCGTGGACATAGCCATATCCAGTGTCTTCTTGCCGCCAGAGGAGGAGCCCCCACCGCCGCCTGCTGCCTTCATCAAGCTATGATCTGCCTCTGTGGCAGAAGCAGCCCTGGGGTCTGCCTGCAGGGGATGGGTGGCTGAGTTTTGGGCCCAGAGCTAGGGAAGGAGGAGACTTGAAGGCAGCTTCTTCCCAAAGAATGGGGGAGGCTGGCCAACACCGGGATTGAGATTTGGAAACTGAGGAGAACAGACTATCCTTCTGGGGAGGGAAGATGGGTCCTGTGGTAGCCCCATCCTTTAAAAAGCACCTGATCTGCCTTCCTAGCAGCCTCCCCAGGCTTGCGCCTGTTAGTTGATGTTTCTTCTACCCGCTGCAGCCTTAGTGCCTTACTCACCCGCCCCCTCCCTGCTGCCACTCTTTTTTGGGGCACAGATGGGATATTAGGACGTGCTGGAAATTACCAGTGTTCCCTGGTCTCCCTCTTCTCCCCCAATATAACTCAAAACCATGAGAATTGGGACAAGCATGCACTAACAGTACTTGGCCTTGCGTCTCACCTCACTCCAGTCACCCAATGAGGCTGGGTGGGCCGGACAGGGGGCCGTAAATGCTGTCAATGGTCTGCTCTCTGCATGTGTGAGACCATGAGCAAGTCTGCCTCGAACCTGCAAACATCCAATAAGCATGAGAGAAAAATAGGATGTCTTGCTGTCTTAGTATTCGGGTAGGGTGGGGCTTTAGTTTTCTGTTATCTTTGTTTCAACCTGAACTCTGTACGCACTTTCTCTCCAAGCTCCCTTTTCCTTTTTTGTCTGGTTAGACTTTAAAACTAAGCAAAGGTGACTCCCAGTTTCAGGCTCCACTTTCTGGTTGGCCAAGAGGTTCCCTGCAAGGACAAAAGAAGCTTCCTGTGGGACAAAGAAAGCTTAGGGTTATTTTGTTCTCCCACACAACTTCTGCTGTCCCTGGAGAGCAGATTTCATTGCTAAAAGTCTGTCTGCTTGACACAAAGGTGTCATGTCTGAGAGTAAGAATCTAAGTGTTTGTATCTTGCTAGAATCAGAGCATCTCCGTAATGGGTAAGAAAGGGCTTCTGGGTACCATGAATTATCTTAAGGCCACAAACATGTTGTGTGAGGCCTCATGTCCATAGACTGGGCTGATGAATCTTCTGTAGACATTTCGGGGTGATGGGACCTGATTGTGGAAGAAGAGGATGTCATTTGTGGGAGCTGAATGAACAGGCCCATCTTGGACACTGCGAATCTCAACTAACCCACAGGAGAGAGACCATTTTACCTCCTTTTTGTACATCCTGTTTGTGCTCTGTTATGTGTCTCCATTCAATGCAAGAAAGTTATCAGTCAAGGAGATGTTTTTAGAAGGGAAAAAAAACAACAAACACCACACCTCCTGAAACAGTGAAACTATAGAGAGACTATGGTGAAACTATAGTTGGAGAAAGGACTTGCAGAAAGAATGGTTGAACAGCCAGACTGTGTAGTGTGTAATGGCATGATGTTGGGATGAAGTGGAGGAAGGCCTAGCTGGCATGACCCGTATGGGTAGGTGCTTTTACAGAATAAAACCCTAGTAAGTGTCCAGGATAGGAAAGGTGACATTGTATCCAGAACCAATAAAATGGTCCATGATCAGGGTCAGTCCTGGCAGCCAAGTGTGTCCAAGGGTTGTTTGGTGACTTGTGAACAGACCACAGGAAACCCACAACTGTGGAGACAAGAAGGGAGCTGAATTCTTGGCAGGCACTGAATGGTAAGCCAGATTGAATCTAGATAATTCTAAATTTATCTGGTTTTCATGGTGCTTACTCAGAATCCATGTGTAAGGAAGTCTGAGGACCTTGGCCAATTTTCTGAGAAACATGATTCCAAGGATATAGACCATAGGTAAGATCTTTGAAAGGAAGTTATGCTTTATCTCATGATTTTGTGTTTGGTGCATCTGTTTCCAATTGGGCAAGATAGTTGGCATAGAACTGACCCAGGCCCTTTTGGGTGCCCTTGGCATAGGCGCTCACACCTTGCTCCCTAACTACTGTCTGTATCTGTGGTCTGTGTTGGTGTTATCGCTGGGGTGGGGGTGTTACTGATTTGGGGTGTCAGTTCCCAACTCAGCTCTGTCATTGGTCTGCACAACGTCAGAGGAGCCTGCTAACCTCTCCGTGCCTTAGTGTCTTATCTTGTGGAAGATATCATTGCCTGACCCATGGACTACCTCAAGGGCTTTTGGTAAGGACAGGTGAGATTAGAGAGACTCCGAAACCTTCTGTGCCAAGCTGCTTCATGTTGATCTAATGCTAGAATCACCTGGCAGGCTTATTATTTTTTTTAATGCTTTGGAGTCTCCTTGTCTCCTCCCACCCCTGATAGTGAAATCTGAGCTCAGACCACAGCATGCTCAGAAACAGCTGCTTGGGAAGGACAGGTCTTGTCTTTGAAGAATAAGGCCAAGGCAAGGGCTGTACACCAGCTTCTTTGGAAGAAGTAGGCACTTCTTTAAGGATGACAACGACGTTGATGTGTATTCCTACACCATCTAAGCAGCTTCTCCCTGCTGCTCATTGCAGCATCTGGAAATATATGCATGCTTCCAGGCAGGCCAATGTTTTGGACACCTCTACAACAAATGTAAACATACGTGAACTCATAGACTCGCAAAAGCAGTATCAGAGTTACTCATGAATCCTGAAGAAAACACCTCTCACACGAATGACTATGGTCAGAAGACTCCATTTTCTCCAGACCACAGAAGTATCTCAGTGTCTGTGGCATACAGGAGCACATGTGCTGACTTGTCTCAGAGGGTTATCACAGAGTTGGGGCCTGGAAGAGCGGGAAGTAAATGGGATGGGGCTGGCCCACAGGAGGCAATGAAGTGACAGACTCATTGGCAGGTCCCATTGTGTCAGGAGTGGTTGACCTTTCTGTGGGCACAGTGGGTGCTTCTGGAAAGGACAGGCAGGCAGCAGAGCTCCTCCTGCAGTTGGGTGCTATGGAAAGAACTGAGTGTTATACTTTGTCTCTGGTCCTAGATAACGACAAGTCTGCTTTAAAGGAAATGAACTTGTGAAGCAAAGGTGATTTTATAAATATCTAAAATGCCTGGAGCATTAAAGCTACAATCTTTCAAGTATTGTGTCCCCTCTGGTTTTATCATCCACTTGTGAGAAGACAGCCCTTGGGCATCACTGGTTGTTTGAGTCCATCACCCTTTGTGTAGAATAGTGAGACTATAAAGAGGGTCACACTGTGAATATGCTAGACTTTCCAAACTTTATAGGGTCTTTATTGCAAATTCTTTGCTTCCTAAGAAAACATATGAGGGTAGAAAGATAGTAAAGCAGATAGGGCATTTGTCTTGCATGTGGCTGACTTTGGTTCAATCTCTGGCATCCCATATGGTCTTCCATGTAACCACTAAGAGTGATATCTGATTGTGTATGATTGCAGAGCCAGGAGTAAGCCCTAAGAACAGCCACATGTAACTCCCCAAACCAAAGTAAAATGAGAAAGAAAACATAAAATTTTGGCTTTTACACTAAATCAGGTGCCAGAGTGAGTACAGTGGGTAGACATTTGCCTTGCATGCAGTTGACCTGGGTTTGATCTCTGGCATGTCATATAGTCCTATAGTCCCTGCCAGGAGTGATTTTTGAGTGCAGAGTCAGGAGTAACCCCTGAGCATGGCCAGGTGTGGTACAAAAACAAAAATAAAATTAAAAAATTAAAAAATACAAGTCATGTGGTCTTGGCAGAACCTAGCATCTTGCTCCAGAATAAGCTTTGAGATTGCCCCTTTGAAACTATAAAAAACTACTCCAGGGTTAAGCCTGGAAGCAACTTGAGCTGTCAGTTCAGTCCATTGTTTCTTTCATGTCATGTGTGTCTGAATCATGGTATAAATTATGAGGGAGAAGCCTCGGTTGCAAAAGAATGCTATTTGTACTCAAAGGTGAAGTGGAGGGGCTGGAGCAATAGTACAGCAAGTAGAGTGTTTGCCTTGCATATGCCCGATCTGGATTCAATCCCCAGCAACCCATATGGTCCCCTGAGCAGCACCAAGAGTGATCTCTGTGTGTAGAGTCAGGAAAAATCCACGAGAACCACAGGGTGTAGTTCCAAAAACAAATAATGATAACAAGGTATAATGGAGCTGGATAGACTTCTAAAATGAGGTTGCTTCCATAGTTGCACAGATAATAAAGTAGACTCCAGGAGAGCCAGAGATAGACCGATCTGTACATCTCATACACCTCACATACTTTCTGTGGACTATAGATAACATACATCTCGAGTAAGTGAAGAGGCTGAATCTTTTGCTCTCTTTTGCATGCCTGGCTGTTTACCTTCTCAGGTTGCTTCCACGCTCCAAAAAAATTACTTTCACAGTGAAGATGTTTTGTACCAGAGACAGTGACTCCAGCACCTCACTCAGAGCAGTTTTTCAATGTGCCATGACACATTTGCTTCCAGACTTGGAATTGTGTGCACAAGGCATAGGAACACACAGACATGAACCCAGGTAGGGATGAAGTGTTTGGGGGACTTTTCCTAGATGTAGGTTCTTGTTGCTACCTATAGCTTCTAGAAAACCCTGAAGCTCTCTGCTGGTCCCAGAGGGGCATTAAATGTAAAAGTGCATAGATAGTAAAGTGGAAAAGGCACTTACCTTGCACACAGCTAACCCTGTTTCAGATCCCAGCACCACATATAGTCTCCCAGTGACCCCTGGGCACTGCCAGGTATATCCCCAAAACCAAAGTGGGGGAAGTGGGCCTAGTGGGGAGTGATATTAGCACTTTGGCAGTAGGTTGTGTGGTTATATTGTACCCCTAAAACATGAACATTTACACTACTGTAAGCTCATGTTACCTCAATAAAAATATGTATATTTTGCTCTGGTGGTATGGCGGTAAGCATGGTTGCTTTTCAAAATGATATTTAATGATTCATTCAACATTAAACAAAGCACAATCCCATCAGTTCTCATTATGTGACCTCTTAGGCAGTTCCTTGCAAGTCCCTTTCTTAGAAAAATTATCTTTATTTGCTATATCGGGAATGAGTCTAGTCTGAACCACCTGGTCCCAGGTATGAAAAATAATCAGCAGAAAATATTTGAAATGTCAACTTCCTAAGGTAGCTACAGCACTGAGAACAAACAAGCTGACAAACCTGGAAAGGAGATGCCCAACAGAGGTTTTGTAAAACGTCAGCACTTGCCGACAACGTGGCCAGTCAGACATGGATAGAGCCATGAGCATGTTCTAAGGAGACCTGGAAACTCCCTTGCTTCAGGACAACCAGGGCAGTGCAGGAGGAGGTGAAGGCTGAACTGGAACTGACCTGTGTAGGTGTAAAGGAAGACTAACTCCTTGTCAAAAACATAAAGATTTTATGGACCCCAGCAGTTAAAATTTCTCTTCAATCATTGTCAACCACTCAACTGAGAAGAGAATTCATGGTCACCTGCTACCAAGAGGATGGAATTTATAAAATTACTTCAGGAAAATAGTAACCATAGCCCTGGAGAGAGAGAGACAGAGAGAGAGAGAGAGAGAGAGAGAGAGAGAGAGAGAGAGAGAGAGAGAGAGAGAGAGACAGAGAGAGAGAGGAGAGAGAGAGAGAGAGAGAGAGAATCTTGTTTCCAAAGTTACACTATTCACTGCTAGTGGAAATGTTGACAACAGTATGGACACTTCTCAAAAAAAAAAAAAAAACTTGGATTTGAGCTTCCATATGATCTAGCAGTTCCACTTCTGGACATCTACCCCAGTACTGCAAAAACTCTTCAGAAAGACTTTGCTCCTTGCAAATGTTCTTTGCAGCACTATAGTCAAAATCTGGAAACAACTCAAGTGTCCAAGAAAAGATGACTGGATAAAGAAACTATGATGCATATACAGCATGGAACACTATTTGGCTTTAGGGAAAAAATGAAATCATACAATTTGCTGCTACATCGATGAATCTCCTGAGTGAAGTTAGGAAAGGGACATACACAGAATGATCTCTCGCATTTGTGGGATATAAAGAAATAGGGGTGGGGCCGGGTAGGTGGCGCTGGAGGTAAGGTGTCTGCCTTGCAAGCGCTAGCCAAGGAAGGACCGCGGTTCGATCCCCCGGCGTCCCATATGGTCCCCCCAAGCCAGGGGCGATTTCTGAGCACATAGCCAGGAGTAACCCCTGAGCGTCAAACGGGTGTGGCCCAAAAACCAAAAAAAAAAAAAAAAAAAAAAAGAAATAGGGGAATGATAAATGCCCAAAGGCAACAGTAACTGAAACTGGTCTTCAGTAGGAAACTTGGGCAGGGTAGAGAATGGGTGGGTAGAATGAAGGGAATTGGGACAGTGGTGGGGGGAAATGGGTACTCTGCTGGATGGTATGATGTTGGAATGATTTATGCAAGAAACCCTATCATTAACAGTATTGTAAACCATGGTGCCTAAAATAAAATTTAAAAATGGGTTTCAATTCCCCATTTATAATAATGGGTAGAACAACTAGTCAGAATATCAACAGGAAATAGAAAACACTACAGGTGCCGGAATGGTAGTGCAATCAGTAAGGCGTCTGCCTTGCATGCACTAGCCTAGGATGGACCGAGTTTCGGCGTCCCATATGGTGCCCCAAGCCAGGAGAGATTTCTGAGTGCATATCCAAGAGTAAACCCTGAGTGTCACCAGATGTGATCCAAAAACCAAACCAAACAAAAACAAAAAAACCCTACAAACCTAAACAATAAAACCAAACATCTGTGTAGAAATGTCCACCTAATAAATACACATGGAAAATTTTTTGGATCAGGCCATATGCTGGACTATAAAGCAAATCTCTAATTTTTTTCTGTCTGTTTTCGGGTTACACCCGGCAGTGCTCAGGAGTTACTCCTGACTATGCTCAGAAATCGCTCCTGGCAGGCTCGGGGGACCTTATGGGATGCCGGGATTCGAACCACCGTCCTTCTGCATGCAAGGCAAACGCCCTACTATCCATGCTATCTCTCCAGCCCTAATTTTTTTAAGTGATTGAAAACAGTGGAATAAAATTAGGAATCATTGAAAAGTTTGATGGTATCAAAATTGTGGAAATTTAATTCACAATTCTAAGTAACCAGTGTCCAAATAAGGAAATCACAACAAAGACACTATGTCTTTATATTTTTATATTTGCTATTCCTCCAGCCCTTCCTCCCCCCAAAACACATTAGGATGAGACTGGGTTGTGGGTAGGGTGTTTTCCTTGTGCTCAGCTGACCTGTGTTTGATTTCAGACACTCCATTTGGTCTCCCAAACCCACCAGGAGTGATTCCTGAGTATAGAACCAGGAGTAACCCCAGAGCACTACTGGGAGTGGCTCCTTTCTCTTTCCCACAAATTTATGACAGGCACATTTTCTAGAATGTTATTATATAAGTCCTCTTAAAGAAAAATGCAATTCTTATGTGGTTGTGTAAGTCGTTTAAAACAAACTAATGTCTGGGCTGATTCCTAAAATATATCGTCCCACCACTCTGCATATTTTGGTTCAATATATGGAAAATGTCAGCATGTATTCTCAAGTTCTTATATACTTTATTTTTATATATATATATGTTTTTCGGGTCACATCCGTTTGATGCTCAGGGGTTACTCCTAGCTAAGCGCTCAGAAATTGCCCCTGGCTTGGGGGGACCATATGGGACGCCGGGGAATTGAACCACGGTCCTTCTTTGGCTAGCGCTTGCAAGGCAGACACCTTACCTCTAGCGCCACCTCACCGGCCCCTATTTTTATAAATTTTTATTACTTTATTTAAATATGTTGTTTACAAAATTGTTCATAATACAATTGTTTCTGGCATTCAATGTTCGAACACCAATCCTACCACTAGTATACAGTCCCTCCATCAATAACCCCAGTGTCTCATCTCTGTCCCCTTGGCAGTCACAAAATAATTTCATATTTCTCATTACAATATATAAAAATTGCGGCCCCCCAGGAACCCCACTCCCGACCCTCGGGAGAGTCTGGAGACCACAACAGTTATTCCCGAGTCACGAAGAGGATTCTGGCCTGAAAGAAAAGAGGGGCTGGGAAGATAAAGAGACTCAAGGCGAAAAGTTCCGATCAAGAGTCCGTTTATTATGGGAGGGGGCAAGCTTTTTATAGTCAGGCCAAACAAAGAGAAAGGGGCAAGGCATTCTTGGAATAATTGTAACTTTCCATAGGCACATCTCGTTTTTTCAAAATTAACAAGGTTATACATCATGAGGTTGGCATTCATCAATCATGAGGCCCAAGTTGTTAGAGCAATAAAGTATAAGATCTAATCTCTGCCTACGCCCACCAGCCTCTATCTTTATGGGAACATCTTGGTGCCCGTGGTCGACTCCCCTAGTTCTGAGGTATGCAGTAACTCCTCTTTTCTTTAGGTCCAAGGGCAAAGGCCACATTTGCTAGCTGCTCAGGCTGGCAGCTCCTGCTAATTGTCACGTAGGCACTTTTGCTCAGACTTTCAGAGACTCCATTTTGATTTTAGTAAAAAGGGCTTTTAGTTATGCCAAGTAGTCTCCAACAAAAAATTATAAAAATGCTTCAGTAACAGCAGTAGGGCATTTGCCTTGCACACGGCTAACACAGGACGGACTTTGGTTCGATTCCCAGTATCCCATATGGTCCTCAGAGCCTGCCAGGCACGATTTCTGAGTGCAGAGCCTGGAGTAACCCCTGAGTGCCGCCAGTTGTGACCCTCCAAAAAATGCTTCAGTAAAAAAAAGTTGTGAAAATTGTTACAATAAGGTCATTAAATAAATTCAGCTATTTGTTGCTAGTTGAGCTGTGTGTGTATTTTTTTTAGACTAGTAGGTTTTTATGCTACTTTCCCATGTAATTTGGTATTCTACTAGGCTTTGGTGCTGAAAAATTGGAGGCATTGTAGGGCATCATTTGCAGCTCTAGGAACCTATAGAAATGGGTCAGCTGACATGGTGTCTGCTGTATGATGCAGGTGTGGCTTCTGGGGTTTCCGGAAGTACAGGGGTGGGGCATAGATGGGCATGAGAGATCCTAGGAGTCTCTGGTTCCTGAAAAGGGAGAAGCAGACTTACATACACAGATCAATTTACAGATTAACTCATTTAAAACAAACAAAAGTCATAAACAATCTTTAAAAGTCCTGGGGAGGTAGCACAGGAGACAAGGCTCTTGCTGTGCCTGCAATAAAACCCGAGTTGATCCTAGACATCACACATATGGTTCCCAAACACACACATAAGAATAAGACCTGAGCATGCCAGATGTGGCTTCTCAAACCAAAGAAATAGTGACCAAAAAAAAAAAGAAAGAAAGAAAATCATGATGGGCCAGAGCGATAGTAGAGCAGATATGGACCTTGCCTTGCATTAAACTGGTCTGGGTCTGATTTTTGTATGTGAATTCCCCGCTCTGGACCAGGAGTAATTTCTGAGTGAAGAGTCAGAAGTAATCCCTCAGTATTACTGGGTGTGACCCAACATAAAAAAAAAATAAAACAACAACTATTAGGATCTAAAGTTTGATTTAGGGTCCAGAGCAGTGGCGGTAAGGCATCTGCTTTGTGCAAGCTAACCTAGGATGGAACATGGTTCCATCGCCTGGCGTCCCATATGGTCCCCAAAGCCAGTAGTGATTTCTGAGCGCATAGCCAGGAGTAACCCCCCTGAGCATCACCGGGTGTGGACAAAAAGCAATAAAATAAAATAAAGTTTGATTTAGGATTAGCTGTAACATAGCTTTGATGTGAACCTAAGTACAGTCATGACAGGCTCAATTTTTTTTTGTTTGTTTTTGGTCCACACCCGGCGGTGCTCAGGGGTTACTCCTGGCTGTCTGCTCAGAAATAGCTCCTGGCAGGCACGGGGGACCATATGGGACACCAGGATTCGAACCAACCACCTTTGGTCCTGGAATGGCTGCTTGCAAGGCAAATGCCGCTGTGCTATCGCTCCGGGCCCAACAGGCTCAAATTTTAAGGAACAAAGACAAGGCCAGAAGAGCTAGTTTCACGAACTTTAAGGACATGTTCCAAAACAGATAAACTAGCAACATGAGGGGTCCTGAAGGTGGACAAAGTCACTGTCCAGTGGGCCTCTGAGCCCCTCCACTACTACTTCAACTGACTCAGAGCCCAAGGCCCCATAAACCACATTACACCACTCAAGATATCTAGTCATAAAGGAAACACCCTAGACAATAGCCACTTAACTTAAAAGTTAACGATGGTCCTTTGACATCTCTGAAATCCTATAAAAGGAGCCTGAGAGCTCAGTAAGAGGTCGTTGCCTTAGAGGGGCGACCCCAGCATGCTGGCAAATAAACTCCCAAGCATTATTGCAGTTCTGTTCATTTCCTTGGTGGTCTTTGTGGGATGGATCTCGAATTTCGAGCTAACACACAACAAAGAACGAAAATCGTCAGATGTCCTGATCAAGAAATACAAGGAGAGGGGCCGGAGAGATAGCATGAAGGCAGGGCATTTGCCTTGCATGTAGAAGGGACGGTGGTTCGGATCCTGGCATCCCATATGGTCCCTCCAGCCTGCTGGGAGTGATTTCTGAAGTTAGAGCCAGGACTAACCCGAGCACTGCTGGGTGTGACCCAAAAACCAAAAAAAAAAAAAAAAAAAGGAAGGAAGGAAGGAAGGAAAGAGGGAAAGAAGGAAAAAGAGAGAAAGAGAGAAAGAAAGAGAGAAAGAAAGAGAGAGAGAAAGAAAGAAAGAAAGAAAGAAAGAAAGAAAGAAAGAAAGAAAGAAAGAAAGAAAGAAAGAAAGAAGAAAGAAAGAAAGAAAGAAAGAAGAAAGAAAGAAAAAAAGAAAGAAAGAAAGAAAAGAAAGAAAGAAAGAAAGAAAGAAAGAAAGAAAGAAAGAAAGAAAGAAAGAAAGAGAAAGAAAGAAAGAGAAAAGAAAGAAGGAAGGAAGAAGGGAGGGAGGAAGGAAGGAAGGAAGGAAGGAAGGAAAGAAGAAAGAAAGAAGAAAGAAAGAAAGAAAGAAAGAAAGAAGGGGGGCCGGGCGGTGGCGCTGGAGGTAAGGTGCCTGCCTTACCTGCGCTAGCCTAGGAGACGGACCGCGGTTCGATCCCCCGGCATCCCATATGGTCCCCCAAGCCAGGAGCGACTTCTGAGCGCATAGCCAGGAGTAACCCCTGAGCGTCACCGGGTGTGGCCCAAAAACCAAACCAAAAAAAAAAAAAAAAAAGAAAGAAAGAAGGAAGGAAGGAAGGAAGAAAGGAAGGAAGGAAGGAAGGAAGAAGGAAGGAAGGAAGGAATACAAAGAGAGATCCCAGAGAGGTAGACATAGGAAGGAAGGAAGGAAGGAAGGAAGGAAGGAAGGAAGGAAGGAAGGAAGGAAGGAAGGAAGGAAGGAAGGAAGGAAGGAAGGAATACAAAGAGAGATCCCAGAGAGGTAGACATAGTTTTACTAAGCATCGAGATTATGGGTTGTGGGTCATCTGTAACAACAACATGTAACTTCACAGGACTTGGTGTGTGTCCTGTTAGGGCAGCGGGACACACAGTCCAGGTCCATCCAAGTAGCAACAAATTGCATAACTTCATCCTTGCATGCTCTCCTTGGCTCTGTAGGGTTTTTTTGTTTGTTTGTTTTGTTTTGTTTATTTTGATGCTCAGGGGTTACTACTGGCTCTACGCTCAGAAATCGCTCCTGGCAGGCTCCGAGGACCTTATGAGATGCCGAGATTCGAACCACCGTCCTTCTGCATGCAAGGCAAACACCCTACCGTTTGCGCCACCGCTTTGGCCGCCGAATAGTTTTTAAGCCGGCCCCTTTGTTCCACAGTTCTAGTTCCCAGTCGACCGTATAAGACGGAAGGGCCACGAGGAGACCTAGCGGGACTTTATTTCCCAGCAGGCCCTGGACGCCGGGCTCCTTCCGGCGCATGCGCCGTGGCGTCCGCAGTGGGACCCGGCACGAAAAGAAGACACATGGAGTCTGCGGGTCGCTGGCGGAGCCTGCCTGGCGGGCCGAGCCTGAAGCATTTGACCGACCCTTCGTACGCGATCCCAAGGAAGCAGCAAAAGCCGGCGCTGCAGGAGCTGACGCGGGCGCACGTGGAGTCCTTCAACTACGCCGTGAGCGAGGGGCTCGGCCACGCGGTGCAGGTGAGCTCTGTGTGTGCATGCCCGGCCGGGCGGAGGAGGCTGCTGGAGGGCAGGTGGAGGAAGAACTGTGGCAGATCTGGGGGGCTCTGGCGGGTGGTGGCCGGCTCGTCCCACCCAGTGGTAAGGTGCTCGCGCCCTGCTCGGTTCAAGGCCTCCGTTCTAAACGCTTGCACACTGGCAGAAAGGAAGATGCCTTTCTTGCGTTTGTGGGTGTTGGGGACCCATCAGGTGCTATCAGGATAGTCTCTTGTGGGCACCGTGGAAGCGGGGTACGCCCCCAGCATGCTTGCACCTTATTGGCTGTACTCACTGACTCTCCAGCCCCATCTTTCTATTTTAACCTTTGCTGTGATACTGGGTGGTTGGTTGCACGTGTCTGGATGTGGGAGAGCTCAGCAGTGCCCCCAACTCTGACCAGAAAAAGCTGTTTCCCAACCAGGGGGCGATGCAGAGAAGCTATGACTGGACGAGGGACAAGGGGAAGCCAGCTTTCAGTTCGTGTGACTCTGCTTCACTGTGTGAGGTCGTCAGAAAATGAAATACATGAATATCCACCTAAAGAATGACATTAGGGGGCCCGGAGAGATAGCACAGTGGCGTTTGCCTTGCAAGCAGCCGATCCAGGACCAAAGGTGGTTGGTTTGAATCCCGATGTCCCATATGGTCCCCCGTGCCTGCCAGGAGCTATTTCTGAGCAGATAGCCCGGAGTAACCCCTGAGCAACGCCAGGTGAGGCCCCAAAACAAAAACAAACAAACAAACAAAAAAGAATGACATTAGGGTTTTGCCACAGCCTTGCCTTTTAGCAGCAGTCTTATTTGCTTTGCTGTGTCCAAAGAGGATACTGGGCTAGTGAAGGCACATTTTTATTCAGAAAGTAGTTTGGTTCCTCTATACAAAATTCTAACACTAAAGCCTGCTGCAGAACCTGACACCCAGTAGACATCCTAAAGAAAAAGAAAAAAATATGATGGACTGTATTGTGTTTAGGTTAGTTAGAATAGAAACAGATTGGATGCAATGTTAGGACCTTGGATGTGTCCCTGTGGTATTATGTATGGGGAGCAGTGCTTATAGAACACAGGGACAGGGATCTCAAACTCAGTTTACCTGCGGACCGCAGGAGGCAAAGTCAGTAGTAAGCCTTGAACATGGGGGTATGTGACCCAAACCACTAAAACAAAACAAAACAAAAAAAGATTCCTCTAGGGCAGGGCCACAGAAGCCATTTAGAAATGCAAGCAGTTAACAGTATCCGTTGTATTCCAGGCTATCCCGCCTTTCGAATTTGCCTTCAAAGATGAACGTATTTCCCTCACAATTTTGGATGCTGTCATCACTCCGCCTACAGTTCCCAAAGGGAGCATCTGCAGAGAATTCAATGTCTTCCCAGCGGAATGTCGGGGCCGACGGAGTTCCTACAGGGGAAAGTTGACAGTGAGTACACAAGTGATAGTGTATGACTTTCACATTAGACTTTTGGGGGTTGTTTTGGGTCATACCTGGTGGCCGCCACAGTGATCCTCATTCCTTGGAGATCATTCCTGGCAGGACTTAGGGGATCATGTATGGTGCCGGGTTTGAACACAGGTCAGCCATGTACAAAGCAAACATCTTACCTCCTGACCTTTCTCTCTAGCCCACCATGTTGTTTATTCATAAGAGGAAGGCTGGTCCCTTAGAAATTATGGGCAAGGATACTGCTTTCTAACTGGTATCATCTAAGAGATTGCATCTTTGAAATCTGTAGCATAAAGTCATTTACTTTTGATCTTTAGTTTTCAAAGTATTCACTTGTTCTTATAGATCAGGAAATTTTATTTTGATCTTTTTTTTTTTCCTTCCTTTTTATTTAGGCTGATATCAGCTGGGCAGTGAATGGAATCTCCAAAGGAGTCATTAAGCAATTCCTTGGTTCTGTTCCCATCATGGTGAAGTCCAAGCTTTGCAACTTGCATGGCCTTCCTCCAAAAGCCCTCATTGAGCATCACGAGGAACCTGAGGTAATCAAGGGGTTCCCTTATTCTGGAAAACCAAGTGACAATTGAAATGAAACGTATTGGTACCTCTGATTGAGTGAAGTATGGCCATAATATTTTGTCTACATCAGGGGTCTCAAACTCAATTTACCTGGGGGCCGCAGGAGGCAAAGTCGGGGTGATCCTTGAGTGCAAAGTCAGTAGTAAGCCTTGAACATTGGGGTGTGTGACCCAAACAACTAAAACAAAACAAAACAAAAAAAAGATTCCTCTAGGGCAGGGCCACAAAATGTTGTGCGGCCCTCGGGCCACGAGTTTGAGACCCCTGATCTACATGCTGAGGCCCAGAGAATCTCAAAATGACACAAGTATCGAAAGTGGCTAGGCAATTGAAGTGTTACAGGAAAGAATTTATAACTTTTCCCCTAATTTTATAAATCCCATGTATTTAGAGATATATTTGGCTTTTGCGGGGAGCACACCCTGCAATGCTCAGGGGTTACTTCTGGCTCTGGTTTACTCCTGGTTCTGTACTCAGGAATCACTTCTGGCAGTACTCAGATGACTGACTGGATGGGATGCTGGGATCGAACCTGGTCTGCTGCATGGAAGGCAAGCATCTTACCTTCCATACTATGTCTCCAGGCCCAGTTTGTTCATTTTGTTAGAGAGCAAACGGCATCGTGACCAAGGAAATACCAGGAGCTCACAGGCTCAGGCAAGCAGACTTTATTTCTGACGTGCCAGGGCTGTCTCTTAGAGATCCACTATCGCCCAAACTTTCAAGCAGCTTATATACTCTTAAGATCATTCCATTACATTTCTGGTCAGTTACACAATACTACAAAAGGTGATATTTCAAACATTTCACGGGTCTGCATAAATTTTAGTTCACCATACAGTCCCCTTCCCTGGTGCCGCTTATCTCAGCTTACGTTCTGGTGGTCTGTTTGTTTCTCCTTGGGAATGTCTTAATCCACCAGGATGGGGGTCTTTGGGAGAAGTCTGGCCCATCAGGGTCTCAAAGCTATTTTATAGCCTTGAGCCAGCAAACAATGACTGAGCTAAAAGCAACATTAATCTTTACCTGACTATTTCCTATATTTCATAAGAACATACAACTGTCTCTTAGCTTTTTAGGCCAGTCTGTAGCTCATTGGCATCAGTGAATTGCTTTATTGCCTAGTTACCAGGGTCATCAGGGCAGAGGGGCCTGGGAATCTGGGAACTGCAGGACAGTGAATTTAGAAATATGAAGCTGGGGCCGGGCGGTGGAGCTGGAGGTAAGGTGCCTGCCTTGCCTGCGCTAGCCTAGGACGGACTGCGGTTCGATCCCCGGCGTCCCATATGGTCCCCCAAGAAGCCAGGAGCAACTTCTGAGCGCATAGCCAGGAGTAACCCCTGAGCGTCACAGGGTGTGACCCAAAAACCAAAAAAAAAAAAAAAAAAAGAAATATGAAGCTAACAGCGTGGTTATAAAACTATGATCTTACTCTTACTTGTTAGGAATCATCACTATAAACCATTTTAGTTCACATTATTCTTCACATTTTAAGATGTCTCAACGTACAAAAGTGTCTTCTAGGAGCCGGAGAGATAGCACAGCGATAGGACGTTTGCCTTTCATGCAGCCAATCAAAGACAGACAGTGGTTCGATTCCCGCCATCCCATATGGTCCCCCTGAGCACCGCCAGGTGTGAAAACCCCCCCCCCCAAAAAAAAAGTGTCTTCTAAAATGTCTGCATTACTGCTATTAAGATTTTGTGGTTCATATGATTCCTGGCTTCCTTCAGAGTTTCCTTCCACACTGGTAAGAGGCCTTTTAGGACAGAGCCAAAGTCATCAGGAATAAGCCCTGAGCATAATCATCAGTGTAGTCCCAAAACAAAATAAAACAGCTTCTATGGGCATCCATACTTGTCTAAAGGTATTATGGTTACAGTTTTTATTTTGGAATGTCTATGTATTCAACTTTATTTGAAGACTGAAGTCATTGTAGAGAATAGAAAGACAACTTAGATTGAGCCTATTGGGCAAAGGAAAATAGCTTGATTTTCTTCTATGCCTTTCTCCCTTTTCACCCACTGCCCATTTGTACATTTTTCCAAGGGATATTTGGGCCCTGTGCTTCACTCCTGCATACTGTACTGCCTCTGGCCAGGAAGGGGGTTTGGTTGCAATTCTCATCCAGTTCATAGTTACTTCTGTGTCTTTGACAAGTTTTCTGAGGTCTCATAATATCTCTTTGGCAGGAAATGGGAGGCTACTTTATCATCAATGGCATTGAGAAAGTCATTCGAATGCTAATTATGCCTAGAAGGAATTTCCCTGTTGCCATGATAAGACCAAAATGGAAAAGCAGAGGCCCTGGCTACACGCAATATGGTGAGTTATGATGGTTTTGAAATATTCTTCTAGAAGTCTTAAGCCATTGCTTTTAAAAATGATGCTCAGAGGTTACTCCCGACTCTGCATTCAGGAAACAATTACTCCTGATGGGCTCAGGACCATGTGGGGTGCCAGGATTGAGCCTCAGTCATTTGTGTGCAAAGCAAGTACCCTCCCCACCTCATATTCTCTCCAGCCCGTTTTGTTTATTCTTTTATGTCACTTGATGTGGTATGTTTTTCTAAACTAAAATTTTGGATTTGGGGCCTGGGGTGTGGTGGGATTCTTGGGCTTATGCTGAGAGCTTACTTCTGGCTTGTATTCAGGAATCACTTCTGGTGGGGCTTAGGGCCGTACAGTGTGCCAGGTGACCATATGCAAGACACACACCCATGGTATAGTCTCTCGCCTTCTGAAATTCTTTTTTCCATTTGACCCTAGTTTGGGGGCCATACCTGGCAGTGGTTAGAGCCTGTTCCTGTGCCTGGTTTGGGGGTGCCAGGAATCAAACATTGGCTTCCTCTATCTGTAAAGCATGTGTGCATTTTTTACCATTTCCAAGTCCTTCATTGGAACTGGTGGATCAAGCCATAATCTCTTGTTTGTGCCACAGAGCTGGGGTTATAAAGTACTGTGTTTTGTCTCTACATTACAGAGGCAAGTGCTATAGAATTTGGAGTCTTCCTCTTGACCTGACCTTCTAAGTTTTTATTAGATTTATAACTCCTGAGTTTCGGTTGGTTTCCACTCTATGGAGACTGAACCTGGTCATATTTGGCATGACCTGGACACATTTTTTTTTTTTTTACTTTTTAGTATCTTCTTAGTGTTTGGAAACAAATTATTTCTCAAAGGGTAAAATCATTCAGGAAAAGATGATTGATGCTGTTGTTGTTTTACTAAAGCAAATTTCAGTCTTGCTAAGTTTTTTGTTCTGTTTCAACAGGCGTTTCCATGCGCTCCGTGAGGGAAGAACATTCTGCGGTCAATATGAACCTGCACTACTTGGAGAACGGCACAGTTATGTTGAACTTTATCTACCGGAAGGAGCTGTTTTTTCTTCCCTTGGGATTTGTGCTTAAGGTGGGTCTGACCTGCCAGTGTTTCTTTTGTTAGGAAGATTGGCTTAGGGTAAGAGTTATAGTGCAGTGCAGCCATCCTAGATGGCTCCCCAGTCCCTCCAGGAATGGTCTCTAATCACAGAGGTGTAACCAGAAAAAAAAACACAGAAAAAAAAAATCTGCCCAGTGACAGATACCCTACTGGTTCAGACCTATGCCTCACTGCAGAGCCCTCCTGTCATTCTCAGCAGGAATTCAGAAAGTTTGTAGCTGGGCCCCTCAGGCTGGGGCTAAAGAGGTTGCAAGATAGTTTCCGTGATTGGGGCAGGTTTGCTTTGCCTGGAAGCCATGCCCTGGCTTCCGGGAGGCTACTGGGTGGATTCCGGCTGCAGGCAGGAGGTGTCAGATCCTTGTAGATACTCGTGTACAGCTGTCCTTGTGTAGCACATTCTCTCTGATTGCACAGACCAACTCTAACCAGAGTAGTGGGGGCACTAAATTGTGACACGAAGAAGGAGAACCTCAGTACCCCTTACCTGACAGATGGGCAAGCAAGCAAGCAGTGCCCTTATTTTGGAAGTTCTTTTTTCTGTTTTTGTTTCTCGCCACAGCTGGTAGTTGTTCCAGGCTATTCCTTGCTCTGTGCTCAGAAATTATACCTGGTATTCTCGGGACAGTTGGCAGTTACAGCAATTGAATCTAGGTTCTGTACATAGGCAAGTGCCTTCCCCACTGTCATAACTCCAGCCCTGTCGAGAGTTTGTTCTCATTTTTGAATATTAAGAAAGTAAAGGATTATTTGTGAATGCGTTAGTTTAGCTATTAGTGATGAAAAAGAGACCCTAAAAAAACACCTTTTTTCCTTTTTTCCAGGCACTCGTCAGCTTTTCTGACTATCAGATATTTCAGGAGCTCATCAAAGGGAAGGAGGACGACTCGTTCCTCAAGAATTCTGTCTCCCAGATGCTGAGGATCGTAATGGAAGAGGGCTGTGCCACACAGAAGCAGGTCCTCAGCTACCTGGGCGAGCGCTTCCGAGTGAAACTCAGCCTCCCGGACTGGTATTCAAATGAGCAGGCTGCAGAGTTCCTGTTTGAGTGAGTGTGACCTTCACCTGCATTCAGGGGTGAAAGACTGCAAGGTGTCCCTGGGTCTCTGTGTGTGGGGGCTGATGGGGTTGCTGACACTGCTGCAGCAGTCAGGACTGGCCTCATTCCCGCAGTCAGTTTCATCCTTTCGTGGCATTTAAATTTTTTTTCCCTCTTTTCTGAGAGATTGAACTGTGGTCAGCCATGTACAAGACCCTGCCTGGTCTACTATCACTCTAGCCTTTTATTTATTTATTTATTTTTATTTTGGGGGGGGGGAGTCCCCAACTAGTGATGCTCAGGGGTTACTCTGGCTATGTGCTCAGAAATTGCTCCTGACTTGGGGGACCACATGGGACACTGGGGGATCAAACAGTGGTCTGTCATAGGTTAGCACTTGCAAGGCAAATGCCTTACCGCTTGCACCACTGCTCCGACCCCTTTATTGTATTTTTTAACTTTCATTTTGCAATGATTTGAAACTTTAGCAAGTATCATAGTGGTTCACGGGACTGGAGTGAGCCTGGGTTTCTCCCCCTAGCATTGCATGGTCCCTTGAGCATCCACAAAAAAATAATTGTTGCAAAATTAGTACAAAGAACACTTGACAGATCTGGTAGTTAATTTTGGGAATCAGGGGTTATCACAGCTAGTGGTACTCAGGAATCACTTCTAGTAGTGCTCAGGGCGCCATATATGGTATCAGAGAACGTAGGGAAGGACGGCAGCATGCAAGACCATAACCTTGATCTCTGTATTGTTCCTCCAAGCCAAACAACTACATTTGTTTTATTATTTGATCAGCTTGTGGGTCATTTTTTTTTCTACCTGAGCCCTTTGAAAATGACAGGTATCATACCGCTATTTCTCTAAGGCAATGTCTTTATCTAGCCAATTTGTGATGACTAGAGAAAACCTACTAGACCAATGCTATTCAATAAGGAGCCCTCAGTCAGTATGTTGGATGCTCCTATGGCTAGTGTGGCTGACTAGCATTATAATTTTGTTTGTTTGGTTTTTGGGCCACACCCGGCGTAGCTCAGGAGTTACTCACGGCTGTTTGCTCGGAAATAGCTCCTGGCAGGCACGGGGGACCATATGGGACACCGGGATTCGAACCAACCACCTTTGGTCCTGGATTGGCTGCTTGCAAGGCAAACACCACTGTGCTATGTGCTATCTCTCCGGGCCCTTGGTTTTTGTTTTTGGATTTTGGGCCACACCCGTTGATGCTCAAGGATTACTCCTGGTTATGTGCTCAGAAATCACTCTTGGCTTGGGGGACCATATGATGCCGGGATTGAATTGAGCTCCATCCCAGGCCACATGCAAGGCAAATACCCTACCACTGCACTATAGCTCTGGCCCTGAATTCATCTTTTATTGAACTTGAGTTAATTGAAATCTGGTCCATCTTAATTGTGGCCTGCCAGTACCATGTTAGTCAGCACTGTTCTTGACCTTTATTTCCATCTTTTGTTGATAGTGTCCATAAAATCGACAACCAGTTTCTCTAAAATAGGTAACGATTTTTTTCTTTTTTGTTTCTGAGCCACACCTACAGCTCAGGGCTTATTTCTCTACGTTCAGGATCGCTTGGAGTCTTGGGGTCCAAATGGGGTACCAGGGATTAAGCCTGGGCCATCTACTTGCAAGGCAAGTAGCCTATGTGAAGTATAAGCAAAAAATATTTTAAAGAAGCATTTTTTTCCTATTTTAACAGTCAGTGCATCTGTATTCACCTGAAATCCTGTACTGAAAAGTTTTACATGCTTTGTTTCATGACACGGAAGCTCTTTGCTTTAGCCAAAGGAGAATGCATGGAGGACAATCCTGACAGTTTAGTGAATCAAGAGGTCCTTACACCAGGACAGCTTTACCTCATGTTTCTGAAGGTAAATGCATCCTACAGAATCATTGGTCAGTGGTGTCACAAAAAGGGCAGCATCGTTTCCTGCATGTTTAGGGCTGGGGATGTGACTTAGAGGCAGAGCACTTTGTTTATATGAAGCCCCAGACTTGATCACCAGTCACTGCAAAAAAGAAAAATAAAAGCATATTTATACAGAGAAGAAAATTTCAGAACCTCCCTGGCATATGGAAAACCTGCAGTTACTGTAGTCCCTTATTTGTTTGGGTTTTATGGACCACACCCAGCAGTCTCAGGGATTTGAGGTGCTGGGAATTGAACTCAGGTTAGCAAAAGCAATACCTTACACACTTCATTATCTCTCCAGCTCTCATGTTATTCTGTAGGTTACTTATAATACAGAATACAGCAGTGATTCTTTTTTTTTTGGTGGTGGTTGTGGGGTTGTTTTAAAGCCACACTTGCCAATACTCAGAGCATGTTCCTGGTCCTGTCCTCATGGATTACTCCTGGTGGGCTCCGAGGAACATATGGGATGCTGGGGTCAAACCTGACTTTGCTACATGCAAGTAGCCAGGGTTTGATTTCTGTCACCATAACCCTGGTGCTACTCAGCTTTGGGCCTGAAAGTTCTGTGGAGACACTGCACACTGGTGTACAGCCTTGACCAACATATACCAGTCGCATACACCAAGCTCTGATAGCCAAAAAATGCCTCCAGATACTGTCAAATGTACCCTGTGGTGGATAGAAAAAAAAAAAAAAGAAAAGTTGGGCTAGACACCACTGTGTAGCACAGTAGCTGAGTAGCATCAGGGTTAGTAACTCTACAGTGGTTTATGATGGTCCGTTGAACCCTCCATGTGCCTGTTGTGCAGTTTGGGTATTTTCATGTCAAGTATAAACTAGTGGTACTTTGTCATGGATGTAAAGTTTACATGAAAATAGATTGAAACTTGTAATCAGTAAGAGAAAAACTTAAATTTTGCATTTCAGGAAAAAATGGAAGCTTGGTTGGTATCAATTAAAATAGCTCTAGACAAAAGGGCTCAGAAAACTAATGTCTCCATAAATACCGAAAACTTGATGAAGATTTTAAATATGGGAACAGATCTAACGAAACCATTTGAATATCTTCTTGCCACTGGGAATCTACGTTCTAAAACAGGTAAAATTATATAAACTTCATTTTAGTTACCTTTTAAAAATTATTTGTTCAATTTAGATTTATGTGTCACTCAGATGTTCTTTTATTTTAACTAAAATGTCTTTATCTCATATCATAAACGGTATCAGCCCCCTTTTATTTTCTTCTCACTTCCACTGAAGACAGATTTCATGTTAGAAGACAAACTGTTCAAAAAAAAAAAAAAGACAAGTGTTTATATAGTTAAAATCCAGTCTGATCATGCTCAGATACTTTTTCTGTGCTTCTTGCTAGAAGCTACTGCCTTTTGCCTTTGGTGATCGTTCTTCTCTTCCTTTGGAAGGGGTAGAGGGAGAAGTGTGGTTCTGAGTGAGTCTGAGTGGTTCAAGAAAAAAGAAAAAAAAAAAAAAAAGAAGTAGCTTAGTTCTCTGAGTAAGGGTTTCCTGGTTCTCAGGGAGTCTTACACATGTCCATTGGGAAACTGGCCAAATCAGAGGAGCTATAATTGATTGAGGGCCCAGACACTTTTTTCTGTTTTTCAGTGGCTGTCTTCAAACAGACCTCAGGATTGAGGCATATGCTCTAGCGGTGTCCTGGTCCAATTGTTTTTAATACTCTTATTTTGACAGGTAATTCTGATGCAGGTCAGGACCAGGGTTAATATACTTTGTTTTGTCTTATTTTATTCTTTTTTTTTTTTTTTTTTTTTTTTTGGTTTTTGGGCTACACCCATTTGACGCTTGGGGGTTACTCCTGGCTATGTGCTCAGAAATCGCCCCTGGCTTAGGGGGACCATATAGGACACCGGGGGATCGAACCGCGGTCCGTCCTACGCTAGCGCTTGCAAGGCAGACACCTTACCTCTAGCGCCACCTTCCCGGTCCCGTCTTATTTTATTCTCTATTTTCTAATTTCTTTGTAGTTTTGGGGTCACACTTGGCTATGGTCAGCTCTCTGGCTATGCACAGAGGACCATATGGAATGCCAGGCATAGACTCTGGATTGCTGTGTGCAAGACAGATGTCCTACCCACTGTACTATGGTTCTAGCTCCTATCTCTAAAATTTCTAATTTTTCTAGACATCCATTTTTGCTTGTTGTTTTATTATTGATTTCTATTTCCCTCGAAGGAGATAATGACAGAGACAATAAGGAACTAGTTGGGATTAAAGCAGTTTGTGAAGATCTGGGGGGTTATGCGGCTTCTTGTTAACTTTCCTTTTCTATCACTCCTGGCAGACTCAGGGGACCATAGGGGATGCTGGGGATTGACCCCAGATCTGTCTCGAGTTGATCGCATGCAAGGCAAATGCCCTACCACTGTGCTATCGTTCCGGCCTCAACCTTCTCTTATCAGAGCTGAGAAAGCTTTCTAGTTGCCCTCTCAGGTCAAGCGTGTATCCTGTTTCTTCTCACCTTATTTAAAATTTTCCATATAAGTTTGGTCTTTTCTGAATGTCTTTTATTTTTATTAAGGTCTTGGCTTCCTGCAAGATTCTGGACTCTGTGTTGTGGCTGACAAGCTGAACTTCATCCGCTATGTCTCCCATTTTCGCTGTGTGCACAGAGGGGCTGATTTTGCCAAGATGAGGACCACCACGGTGCGCAGACTGTTGCCTGAGTCCTGGGGTTTCCTGTGTCCTGTGCACACCCCAGATGGGGAGCCCTGTGGTCTGATGAACCACTTAACTGCCGTGTGTGAGGTGGTGACACAGTTTGTCTATACAGCTTCAATTCCAGCTTTGCTCTGCAACTTGGGTATGTGTTATGCTGTGATTAATAGTCTTTGAGGGGGAGTTTATTAGTTTGAAGGGGCCTCCCAAGAGGTGTGTAGGAGATCGACATGCAATGCTAGGACACTGAGGTGCCAGGAACTGCTGGGGGGGGGTGTGGGCTGGAGATATTCAGGGGCTTTCAGGCCATACCTGGTGGTGCTTGGGAAAACATGAGGCCTGAAATTGAACTGGAGTCAGTTTTGCAAGGCAAGTGCACTAACCTGGCTGCTCTATCCAGCCCCAGTTTTAAAGTACAAAAGATCTAGTGGGGTCTTTTTGGGTTAAGTAAAGAATTACTTTGCACGTTCTTTTTTCATCTGTTATGCAGGAATTGAGCTTTTTTGCAGGGGGAAAGTGTAGAAGGTAAACCCAGAAGTGATCAGGGCCTACAACTGGATCTGTGCTCAGGGACCACTCCCTGGGTCTGTGCTTGGGGGACATTGTGGTAACAGGGATCATATCTGAAGCTCTTGCTCTGGTTTTGATTTTTTCCTTTTAAAAGCAAAAAAATGAGGGCTGGAGAGATAGCACAGTGGTAGGGCATTTGCCTTGCATGCAGAAGGACCATGGTTCAAATCCTGGCATCCCATATGGTTCTTCCAAGCCTGCCAGGAGTGATTTCTGAGCAAAGAGCCAGGAGTAACCCCTGAGGGCTGCCGGGTGAGACTCCCCCAAATCCTCCCCAAAAAAGGGGGGGTCAGAGAGGTGGTGCTAGAGATAAGGTATCTGCCTTGTAAGCGCTAGCCTAGGACAGACGGAGGTTCGATCCCCACCCTCCGCCCATGTCCCATACAGTCCTGCCAAACCAGGGGCGATATTTGAAAAAGTAGCAGCTAATAGTTTAGATAAAGAAGCTACAGCACTTGTACTTAGCTTCCTTGCATCTCTTTTTTTGTTTGTTTGTTTGTTTTTTCGGGCCACACCATTTGATGCTCAGGGGTTACTCCTGGCTAAGTACTCAGAAATTGCCCCTGGCTTGGGGGGACCATATGGGACGCTGGGGATCGATCCGCGGTTCTTCCTTGGCTAGCACTTGCAAGGCAGACACCTTACCTCTAGCGCCACCTCACCGGCCCCTCCCTGCATCTCTTAATTAGGAAATGTTGTCAGTTTGCTGATTAGAAACTTGATTGAGCAGTGTGAAAGCTTTGTGGTTCAAGGTCAGGACACCCAGTTTTCTAGGTTGATGGATCTGTGTGGCCCCTCATTGACCGGATGGCACTGCTTGTTGATGTCCCCAGGGGTCACTCCTGTGGATGGAGCGCCACATCGGCCCTACAGCGAGTGCTATCCCGTGCTTCTCGATGGTGTCCTGGTGGGCTGGGCGGACAAGGAGCTGGCTCCGGGCATCGCAGAGTCTCTCCGACACTTCAAGGTGAGTTTTGTGAGTCTTTGTGAGCTACTAATACTTCCTGGAATATGAAGATTTAACATTTTTAAAGGCAACATTTATGAATGTGCTTTATGAAAGAATTAGTTTTCCTTAATGCTCTGGAACAACTTAAGGCCTCAGCATTCTCTGATCTGGAAAGTCTGTTCAAATTTCCCTGTGGAACCAGCTACTAGTTGCCTGAGTTTTGTTTTGTTTTGTTTTGTTTTGTTTTTGGTTTTTGGGCCACACCTGGAGGCACTGACTCTACACTCAGAAGTCACTCCTGATTTGCACGTGGCTGACCTGGGACAGACCTGGGCTCAATCCCCGACATCCCATATGTCCTCAGCCTGCCATGAGTGATTTCTGAGCACAGAGCCAGGAGTAACCACTGCCGAGTGTGGCCCAAAAACCAAAAAATTGAATAAAAAAGAAAAAAATTGCTCCTGGCAGGCTGGGGGACCACATGGAATACTGAAGATTGAACCCAGATCGGGTGCAATCAAGGAAAATGCCCTACCTGATGCAATGGCTCCAGCCCCAGACCTTTAATTTTAATGCAAGAATTGGTTGCTGTTAAGTTTTCTACTTTCCTTGAGGTCCTTTTTTATTATCTGCTTTTTCATTTCGGTTTTCTGGAGGTAGCCAAAGTAGATTCATTATGATTCAGTGATTGCTCTCGTTGGTCATTTTTCTTGCTTTCTTTCTCTGGGCTACACACCAGGCAATGCTCAGGGATCACTCCTAATGGTACTGAAAAGACCATATTTGGTGCTAGGGATCGATCCTGTGGGTTGCATGCATGGCAGGCATCTTGCTTTACTATCCCACTGACTATTTGCATTTTTTTGCTTTGGTTAAATAATGAATAATTTGTTAATATTTTATTACTGTATTTTACTTACCTGAACTTTTGGAGGTTTATTTTGTTCTTTTTAACATTGAATTTAAGGATTTTGTTTTTTATTTAATTGAAAGCACATTTTGCTGTAAATCCCCTTAATTTTTGTTTTCACTCCTTTTTGGGGGGGGGTCTTTGTTTTGTGTTTGTGCTGAGAGCTGCACACAGCTTTGTGTGGACAGATTCCTAGAGGTGTGCAAGGCACCCTGTGGTGTCAGAGTAAAAACGGCCCGCTTGATGCACAGCTGGTCTCCGGCCCTTTGATTATTTTCCCATTTTGCTGGTAGTTGCAGCTGGCCTGTTCCTTGGCTGGTTGGTTCTTTAGCACTTCATCTTGACCTTCCCCTCACTTGCACTTGCTTCCTGGTGCCAAACACGTAGCTACGACCTCATTGACCTCTTCTGTGTTGGAAACAGGTGTTGAGAGAAAAGAGAATTCCTCCCTGGCTGGAAGTGGCCCTCATTCCCATGACTGGAAAACCAAGTCTCTACCCCGGATTGTTCCTTTTTACCACTCCTTGCAGACTGGTACGGCCTGTGCAGAACTTGGAATTGGGGAAAGAGGAACTAATTGGAACTATGGAACAGGTAAGGAGAGTATGAGTGATTGTGGGTTCCTGTGCTTATGTAGTATCACAACTTTTAGAAACGTATGAATTGTTGCTTTTTAAGATATTGTTTTCGTTTTTATTTTTTGTCTTTTGGCCACACCAGGTGATACTCAAAGGTTACTCCTTGTTCTGCATTCAGAAGTTATTGGTAGTACTTAGGGGACAGTATGGATGCCAGGGTCAAACTTGGGTTGTCCCTATGCAAGGCAAATGCCCTCCCCATTGTGCTATTGCTCCAACTCCAGTTGTTACTTTTATAGTGTCAGAATTGTCAAGCCAACTTGGTGTTACAGAGAGTCAGAAGGTATTTTCTGCTTTCCCTTCTGCCTAGCAGAAAACCTTGTATAAGAGGAGGGGGACAGGATCTTACTCCACTGCTATGTGGAACCTCAAAGAATTCTCGGTCACATTGTCCACATTTGCTATCCTAGTGCATTCCCAGACTCCTTTGTCCGTGCTGTGTCTCAGGTGGTGAAGCAGAAATAGTCCATTGACTCCCTTATCCTGTCTTTGCCAACATCTCAGCAGCTACAATACTACATGAGTAACTGAAAAAAATTTCCTCTCTCCAGGAAGGTGGCGCTAGAGGTAAGGTGTCGCTCAGGAGTAGCCCCTGAGCATCAAATGGGTGTGGCCCCCCAAAAAAACAAACAAACAAAAAAGAAATTTCCTCTCCCTTGTGAGAGTCAGACTGGGTTAGATTTAGGGTGGAGGCAAGGATTCCCAGTAGGTCTTTCATAAGTGTCTTGTTGCTGGTTAAATTTATGTGTGAATTCTTTTTTTTTTTTATTTATTTTTTTTATTTTTTTTTTATTTTTGGGCCACACCGGCGGTGCTCAGGGGTTACTCCTGGCTGTCTGCTCAGAAATAGCTCCTGGCAGGCATGGGGGACCATATGGGATGCCGGGATTCGAACCAACTACCTTAGGTCCTAGATCGGCTGCTTGCAAGGCAAACGCCATTGTGCTACCTCTCCGGTCCCCTATGTGTGAATTCTTGTGAGTGCTTTGCCCCTTGACCTTGGTCCTGCCTCTCCAGCTCTTCATGAACATTGCCATCTTTGAGGATGAGATTCTTCCTGGAGTCACCACCCACCAGGAGCTCTTCCCGCACAGCCTGTTAAGTGTCATCGCCAACTTTATACCTTTCTCTGACCACAACCAGAGTCCACGGAACATGTACCAGTGTCAGATGGGTAAGGTGGATTGGATAGCAGGGCAGTTAAGAAGAGGGCTTGCAATCTTTTCTGTCCATTCCAAATTCAGGGTAAGGTTGCAGAAATTGGGTAAAGAACTCCCATAAGCCATGTAGTCTGTTAACATTTTGTGCCTTTTGTATTATATTGGGGGGAGAGGGGAAGATTTAGGTCCTATCCATTGATTCTCAGGGATCATTCCTGGTGCACTCTGGGGATCATATGTGGTGCTGGGAGTGGAACCCAGCTAAGCTACATGCAATGCAGGTGTTTTACCTGCTGTACTATTGCTTTGGCTGTTAGTTTTTATTTTTCTGGGGTGGTTTTTATTTCATTATCATTCGAATTGTAATTACAGTTTCTGATGATAGTTGTCTTTTTCTGAATTAAAGGATATTGTGGTTACAGGATCGGAAAGAAGGCTTAAAGAGCTGGAGCACAGGTTTAGCATGCAGGAGGTTTGAGTTTATTTAATCCTAGCACCACATGCTCACCCAAAGCACTGAGCCAGGAGCATGTTGTTGCATTGTCTCTCCTTTTTTGGCTCAGTGGTCAGGGGTTTTTATAGGCAGTGCACCCCAGGCGCACCAGCTCTATACTCTTGGTTAGTTTTTACTAATGAAAAGTTATGGAATGTTTCCCTGTCTATGTGATGGTTTTCCTTTGTTCTTGTTCCTTGGTTTGTTGCAGTTAAGTTGTATAATATGCCCAGATATGATCTTTGCTTTGCTTGGGATATGCGAGTGGTCCCATCCTTTTATAGGTATAGGGAGGGGGTTGGGATTGCTCCCACTTGGTGTTCAAGAGTCCAAGGGGCATTGCTAATGAGTCTCAGCCAAGCAGACCAGCAGTCCCCACTTTTAGGGTTTGAAAATGTGTGCTTGCCGTGTTGGGGATTGAACCCTGGGCTGTTCTGTCAAAACATGTGCTACAGCCTTAAATCAATTTCAGATACTTAGTCTTTCTGCCTACAGTTTCATTTTGTTGTTGCTGCAGTAGTGCTGACTGAATTATCACATCAGGGGTGCCAGGGTCAGATGCAGGATCTCTCTGCTTCTGATGTACATCTCTGGCATTGTATTTCCATTTGTTTCTTCTGTTTCTGTTCAATTAGCTTTGCTATGAATATATTTTTTCTTGTCACTTAAAAACAAATAAGTTGGGCCGGGCGGTGGCGCTAAAGGTAAGGTGCCTGCCTTGCCTGCGCTAGCCTCGGACGGACCGCGGTTCGATCCCCCGGCGTCCCATATGGTCCCCCAAGCCAGGAGCGACTTCTGAGCGCATAGCCAGGAGTAACCCCTGAGCGTTACCGGGTGTGGCCCAAAAACCAAAAAAAAAAAAAAAAAAAACAAAAAAACAAATAAGTTACTTTATTTAAAGACCATGTCTTACATAATACAACTATTTCAAGACTAATCCTGCCACCTATGTAAAATTCCACCATTGTCCCTGTTCATTCCCAAGCCTACCCTCTTGGCAGGCACAAAATAATATATCTTATATTCCTTGTTTGCAGTTAAGTGGTAATGAGACTATTGTTTTAAGAAAACAATAATAGGGGCCGGGCGGTGGCGCTCGAGGTAAGGTGCCTGCCTTACCTGCGCTAGCCTAGGAGACGGACCGCGGTTCGATCCCCCGGCGTCCCATATGGTCCCCCAAGCCAGGAGCGACTTCTGAGCGCATAGCCAGGAGTAACCCCTGAGCGTCACCGGGTGTGGCCCAAAAACCAAAAAAAAAAAAAAAAAAAAAAAAAGAAAACAATAATAGCCTGGAGGTAAGGCATTTGCCTTGCATGCAGAAGGACAGTGGTTCGAATCCTGGCATCCCATATGATCTTCTGAGCCTGCCAGGAGCCATTTCTGAGCGTAGAGCCAGGAGTAACCCCTGAGCACTGCCAGGTGTGACCCAAAACAAACAAACAAACAAAAATATAGTAATAAGAAATTTGTGAAGATTAATGTATCTGGGACCAGAGAGATAGCATGGAGGGAAGGCGTTTGCTTTGCATGCAGAAGGACAGTGGTTCGAATCTCGGCATCCCGTATGATCTCCTGAGCTGTCAGGAGCGATTTTTGAGCATAGAGCCAGGAGTAACCCCTGAGTGCTGCCAGGTGTGACACAAAAGCAAAAAGAAAAAAAGAAAAACAAATTAATATATCTTACTGTGAGGTCATTAAGTCATTGAGTCATTGTCTGAAGGTCTGCCTAGTGACTTGTTGCTAGTTAATTTTCTGTTGTTTTGTTTCTGAACATTGGGTGCCTGTGAATCCACATTGATGTCTAATTGTAGTGTTCCTACTGGGATGACAGTATTTGTTGGACTTCACATGCCATAATCTAACCCTGGGGAAAAAAATGGGTCTGGAGCAGGGTCACTGCAGGAAATAAACTAGGTCAAGGTACTGAAAGAATGGAGGAGGGTTAAGGAGATTCCAGCCTTATGGTTGATTTGCCTGCCAAACCCACAACTTTTATTAAGCACCTCAGTCCACAACTGGGCTGGGGGAAGAAAGTGGGAGTAGAAAGTGGCAAAGACTTAACTTGATCTAGTTCTCTCTTGGTACGCCTTTGGCATGTAAAAAGGAGGTAGATAAAGCCAGGGGAAGTCTTTGTTTTGGATAAAACAAATTGTAATTCAATGGTATTGAAAAAAATTACTGTGAATCCAGGAATTCCTAGTTCTATGGCTGATTACTGCAGCTTCTGTAGCTTTTGTGGGGTGTGGTTTTGTTTGCCAACAGCAGGTGTTAGAGGAGAGTTCTCACACTCAGTCAAAAAAGTCCTGGTGATATCAGCTCAAATACCTGCATACCTGGAATTTTGATCAGATTCTGTCTCTGTTGTTGAGTGGTGAACCTGGGCCATTGGCAGTTGTGGGTGATGGATGCAGCAGGCATGGCATCAGCAGGGTGGAGACTTGGTTTGCCCTCTGCTCCTGAGATCGCCAGCTTTCAGCTGCGTGGCTAGTGTACCCATGATTTTTCACTACTTGGTTTGCATCTCTTTGAAGAATAGAGTGAGCTTATGGAACTGGCCAAATGCAGACATGGCTACTGTGTTTGTGAGGGTGTGACTTCTGGAAGGCATTGGGAGGACCTGCATCCCCACTCCAAAAAAGCCCTGAAGATATTGGCCCCAAACCAGTATTTCTTTGCCATTCTTAAACTTGGTTAATATAACAGGTGTTTCTGAAACATTGGTGCTAATTCCAACACTTGAGCTAAGAATCATTCTCCATTGATAGTGTTTTTTTCTTGGATATGGTGAAATATTTTCTTATTTGCATGTCTAGTGAAACTGGATTGTATCGTAGACTTTTGTGAATGGTGTTTTAAATTAGATTTTCATTTCGCCTACCAAGTCTTTGAATCCTGTTATTTCAATTTAGAGTTTTTCTCATTTCTACTTTCATATCCTCTTGATTCTTATTTGTGGTTCGTTCAGTTCATTCCGTGCTTTCTTTGGTTCTATAAATATCATCCATATTTCTTCTCTAAAGTCCTTAACTGAGAGGGTAATAAATAGGTGGTTTGTACTTTTGGGTCATCAGAGCTGCCATCTTCATTCTCTATGCATTGAAGGTCTTCGTTGTTTTCCCATTGTCATGCTTGTGTGGTGTTTTCTATGTGTTGTGCTGGGGTTTGTTGACTAAGAGAAGTGTGTGGCTGCGGAGCAGAGCCCAGGGCTGGTGGGGAGCAGGCTCCACCCTTCGGAGGGCAAGGTCAGCTCACTTCAGTTGATGTGCCTTCCGTGGACTCTGCTCTTCAGGGCAGTGTGGTTCCTGGTACCACGGGCCGGTAGGTTGAGATGGTCTTAAATTAGATTCTTTTAGATTCCTCCTAAGAGATTGGTTTCAGATTTAATTGGTAAATAACTTAGTTGAAGTATACATTCTTGGGGCAGTTGGTGCTAAGATTAAACCCAGGGCATCATACATACAGTATGTTCTCTACCACTGAGGTATATCCCTAGCATAGTTCCAGCTCCTTGGAACTCTGTGTGCATAATTTGAAGGTGCACCGAAAATTGAACCCAGGATGTGGGCTGTGGCAGAGCAATTGCCTTACATGTGCTTTAAGGCCGCCCACCCAGCTGTGCTCAGAGCTTACTCCTGGCTCTGTCCTCCGGGATCACCCCGAATCTTTTGAGGTACTACGTGAGGGTGCGGAGAATTGAACAATTCTATCTCCCCAGCTCTTTATGTCATTTTTATAATTAAGGGGAAAACTAAGATGCTACTTTTTTTGTTGTTCTAGGTAAACAAACGATGGGCTTTCCCCTTCTCACTTATCAGGATCGATCAGATAACAAACTGTATCGTCTTCAGACTCCACAAAGCCCTTTAGTGAGACCATACATGTACGATTACTATGACATGGATAACTATCCAATTGGGACAAATGCCATCGTTGCTGTTATTTCTTACACTGGCTATGATATGGAAGATGCTATGGTAAGTTTTGTCAAGAAGTAGAGGGGCTGGAACAGCAGTACAGCTTGATTTGCATGCAACTGACCTCAGTTCATTCCCCAGCACTATGAACACCCTGAGCACAGACCCAAAAGCACCGGCCAGGTCTGGCCCAAAAACAAAAAAAGAAATAGAGATCTGGGCCAGAGATACTACAGCAGTTAGGGCAATTGCCCTGTACACGGCCAACTTGGGTGCCAAGAGTGAAGCACCTCTGGGTATGGCCCCAAAACCGAAGAAAAGAAATACAGTTCTGTTCTTTTAAGTATTTTTGTGGGAATAAAAGTTGGGGTATTGTCTTTCTCCTTTTGGGTTTTGTTTTAGCATAAACACCTGGAAATTTATTCAGTCTGTTTCATACATATATCCTTGTTTCTTTTGATTGATGATTCCATGGTGTCTATAAATAACCACAGTTTAACCATTCATTGGTTTTGGTTTTGATTTTTGAGTCATACCCAGAGACACTCAGGGGTAACCCCTGGCTATGTGCTCAGAAATTGCTCCTGGCTGGGGGGGGGGGTCCCATATGCCTTAGACGCATGCAAGGCAAATGCCTTACCACTTGAGTCACTGCTCCGGCCCCTTAACCATTCATTGTTGAAGGACAGTGGAAAAAACTTTAGTTGTTCGTTAAAAGAAAGAAAGCTATAAACACTGATGGGCAGATTTTTATGTGAACGTAGGTTTTTGTTACTCAGGCATAAGTGTAGGAATGCATTTCCTGGGTGATATGGTCATTGTAAGCTTAATTTTATAAGAAACTGAGAAACATTTCTATAGTGGCCCTGAAACAGTATAGGTGAGAGCTGTGTCCTCACTAGTCTTTGATGTCTTTATTGTTCTTTTTCTTTCTTTGTTTTTATTTCTGAGTCATACCTGACCTTTCTTAGAGTTTACTCCAGGAGCTACATGCAGGGATTACTCCTGGCTGGCTGAGCTCATGGGACCATGTGGCATGCAATGCAAACTACAACAAGCTGTGCCTTTTTTTTTTTTTTTTTAAATAAATGTTCGTGTGCCAATTTTTTTAATAAGTTTTTTACTCTCTCCAGCACCCCTGTTTTATTGTTGTATGCATTCTGATAAGTGTGCATTTCTCATGTATTATAGCTTTAGTTTGCATTTTATGATTTGAAGATATTTGTATATATAATTTTCTGTATTATATCTGTTATTGTATTTTGTTAATTTTTAAATGGAGTCTTTATTTCTTATAAGTTATATTTTGAGAGATATGCATAGGGTGTGTATATATATGTACAGATATATATTCTGAACTTATACTTTGTTAGCTAATATAGTTTGCAAATAGCATCCTTTTTGGCTTGTTTTTTAGTTTTGGGGTCACACCTAGTGATGCTCAGTGGTTTCTCTTGTCTCTTCAGTCAGTACTTTCACCTGGCAGGCCGCATACAAGGCAAGCACTGTACCTGCTGTCCAGCTCTGCACATAGCTTCCTCTTGTCTTTTATAAATGTCATAGGTGATTTTTTATAGGAACAGTTTTTCACTTTAATTCTAGTATTTTCATTTTGGAGTTGTATTCTGGGTCAAATCTAAGCAGTCTTTGCTTAAATTCCAAAGCTTTTCTTCTATTTTGTTTTGTTTTGGGACCACACGCCCTGGTGTTTAGGATTTACACCTGTCTCTGCACTTGAGGATCACTCCTGGCAGGCTTGTAGACCATCTGTAGTGCGGGAGATCAAACCCAAGTTAGCCACATGTAAGGAAAACACCCAACATGTCTTGTTACAGCTCTGGCCCTGTTTTTATTTTTGTTTATTTACTTATAATAATTTATTTGGGGCTGGAGAGATAGCATGGAGGTAGGGCATTTGCCTTGCATGCAGAAGGACAGTGGTTTGAATCCTGGCATCCCATGTGGTCCCCCAAGCCTGCTTGTAGGAATTTCTGAAAGGTTGACTTCTTCCTTTCCTATCTTCATATCCTTGATATCTTTTTCTTGCCTAATTGCTATTGCAAAAACTTCCAGTACTAGATTGAATAGGAGTGGGGGGAGGGGGAAGCCTTGCCTTGTGCCAGGTCTTAGAGGAAAGACTCAGTTTTTCCCCATTGAGTATAATATTTGCTATGGGCTTGTGATAAATGGCCTTGACTATGTTGAGAAAAGTTCCTTCCATTTCTTCTTGTTGAGAGTTTTTATCATGAATGAGTGTTGGACTTTATTAAATGCTTTCTCTGCCTCTGTTGGTATGATCATATGGCTTTTATTTTTTTCTTTTGTTGATAAGGTATATTATGTTGATTGACTTGCGTATGTTGAACCATCCTTGTATTTCTGGAATAATCCTACTTGGTCATGGTATATGACTTTCTTGATGAGGCATTGGATCCTATTTGCTAGGATTTTGTTAATGATATTTGCATTCATGTTCATCAGGGATATTGGTCTGTGGTTCTCTTTTTTTGGTGGCATCTTTGTCTGGTTTTAGTATCAGGGTGATTGTAACTTCATGAAAACTATTTGGGAATGTTTCTGTTTCTTCGATTTTCTGGAAAAGCCTGAAAAGTATAAGCAGTGGATCCTCTTGAAAGGTTTGAAAGAATTTGCTATTGAATCCATGGCCCTGTTTTTTAAATAAAAGTTAGAGAGCTGGAGAAATAGTACAACATATAGGGTATTTGAATAACACATTGTTTGCTAAACTTGATCACTGGCACTGCATGTAGTCCTGAGTACTGCCAAGATTAAATCTTGAGCATTGATGGCCCACAAAACTAAAATAAATTTACTTGAAGGATTGTGAGGAAAGGGTAGAAAGATAACACAGCAGGTACAATGCTTACCTCACATAAATGGGGCTTATAATGAGGGGACTGGAGGAGGGAGAGAGTGAAGGAGGAAACATGAAAGAGAGAAGAAACATGTTTGAGATAGAGAAAAAGAAAAGAAACATGTATAAAAGAGAATCCAAGCTTTCCCAATGTGGAAAAGGCTGAGGTTTGAATTTGTAACTTGACATGCAATCTGAGATGAGTGGAAGACTATTTCTGTTTTTAGATACCTGGTATTTATTTGGCTTGCAGGTGTTTTTGTTAAATTGTTTTGTTAAACTTAAGTCAAGTGGTAAGCCTTGAGAAATACTCACTCTGTATTTAGATATGCATATTTGAGTGCATAATATTGATATATACACGATTGGATATATTTATCTTCTGCATTCAGCTTTTGTATGCCCCTTTTGTGTATCTGGGGAGGGTTTGCTTGTTTGTTTTTGTTTTTTGTTTTTTGTTTTTTTGGTTTTGGGCCCATACCAGGTGATGCTCAGGGGTTACTCCTGGCTGTGTATTCAGAAATCACTCCTGGCTGGAGGGACTGCCGTCCATCTTAGGTCAGCTGTGTGCAAGACAAATGCCCTACTGCTGCACCATGCTCCGGCCCCTGGCTTGATTTGTTTTATGTTTTGTGCCACACCCAGCAACTCTCAGAAATTACTCCTGGCAAGCTCCCTGGGCCATATGGGGTACAGGGAACCGAACCCGGGTTAGCCACATGCAAAGCGAACATCCTACCCCTTGTACTATCACTCTAGTCCCATATTTGGGTTTTAACAGTATAACTGATTCAGAGAACATGCATATGGTTAAGGTTTCAGCTTCACAATTGCCCATAGTGCTTTAAACTCTGAGCCCTGTTCTGGGCCCCCGGAGGTTTTTTGTTTTGTTTTGTTTTGTTTATATTTTTTTTATCATAATGGCTTACATATCTTTCACAAGGCCCCCGGAGTTTTTTTTTGTTTTGTTTTTTTGTTTTTTGTTTTTGTTTTTGGGCCACACCCGGCGGTGCTCAGGGGTTACTCCTGGCTGTCTGCTCAGAAATAGCTCCTGGCAGGCATGGGGGACCATCTAGGACACTGGGATTCGAACCAACCACCTTTGGTCCTGGATCGGCTGCTTGCAAGGCAAACACCGCTGTGCTATCTCTCCGGGCCTGGCCCCCGGAGTTTTAAAATTGAATCTAAACCAGTTATGTTTCTGTCCACTTTTACTCAAAAATCCTTACTTGGCCCTGGTTGTTTCAATTAATGATTCTTTGACCTTTTAGATTGTGAATAAGGCCTCCTGGGAACGAGGATTTGCCCATGGAAGTGTCTACAAGTCTGAATTCATAGATCTCTCTGAAAAGATTAAACAGGGAGATGACAGTCTGGTGTTCGGAGTCAAGCCTGGAGACCCACGTGTTTTGCAGAAGTTAGATGATGATGGCTTACCTTTCATCGGAGCCCAGCTGCAGTATGGAGACCCGTATTATAGCTACCTAAACCTCAACACTGGCGAAAGCTATGTGGTGTACTATAAGTAAGTTTGGGTACCTAGGTTTGGTTTTTAGTGAGCTTGCTGGAGCTTAAAATGATCTTACAATGGGAGAGATTTTAGAGAAGAACGTAAGTAATAAGTTGGTTATTAAGTGAGGCATCACTAAGTTAGCATTTATTTTTGTGCTTTTGTTTTTGAGCATACCAGCTGTATTCAGGACTTATTCCTGGGACTTTGCACAGGAATTGCATTTGGTGGAGCTTTGGGAAACTATGCTGGGTGCCAAAAATCGAACCCTGCAAGACAAATTCCCTACCCACCATATTCTCTCTCCTGCCCTTTGAGTTAGAATTTCTTAAAACGAGCCAATTCCTTTGTTTTCTTTTCTTCTGTCATTCTGTGATAGCTGATAAGACTGACAGTGATGATCATATATAGGTTATACCTTCTTTTACCCAAAAACAAATGACATGTTTCAAGCAAACCTGGGCAGGACTGGCTCAGGATAAACTGAGCTATCTGTTGTTACTCTGTCTTTACTCCCCCAAGGATAGCTTCAGTACTCAATAAAACAACAGTTCTGGCAGGCAGCTAGCTACTTTTTTTTTGGGGGGGGGGGGGTTGTTTTTGTGTCACACCCAGTGGTGCTTGGGTTACTCCTTGTTCTGTGCTCAGAAATTGCTTCTGGCAGGCTCGGGGAACCATATGGGACACCGGGAATCGAAACACTCACCATCAGTCCTGGATCTGCTGCATGTAAGGCAAATACCCTACCACTGTGCTATCTCTCTGGTCCCAGGCAACTAGCTCTTGATACAGGGTAGAAAATTGCCAGACTATACATATTTCACCCTTAGCCTGGTTTGGATTATTTTGTGTAGTGACCCTTCTTTATACCCAGTTCCCTGGGGTTGGAAATATGTCATTTGGTACCAGTTTTATCAGAACTGTTTTTCTAGCTTGGAGCTAGTGATAGTTCAGGGAGTGTGGTATGGTGCTGCAACAGGAGGCCCAATTACATTCTCTGTCTGGTTCTACATAGACCCCACCTGGCACTGCTAGAAGTGTTCTTAAGCACAGAACCAGGTGTAGCCCCTGAGCTCTGGGTATTACTAACCTTGCAAAAAATAGTGATATTCAAGCTTGATCACTTTATATGTGTTGTTAGGAATATTTTCTGAAATATTGGTACATTTTGTTTCATTAATTATTTTTAATTTTAGCTTATTTACAACCGATTTTTATTTTTGGTTTTTGGGCCACACCCGGTAATGCTCAGGGGTTGTTACTTCTGGCTATGATCTCAGAAGTCGCTCCTGGCTTGGGAACTAGATGGGACGCCGGGGGATCGAACTGCGGTCCATCCTAGGCTAGCGCTGGCAAAGTAGACACCTTACCTCTAGCGCCACTACGCTGGCCCCAACAACTGGAATTTATTTCAGTATTAGGTCTTCATTTTTCATTTACTTCTATTGCTAGTATGCTTGCAGATGAAAATGATTTTTGGTGACATGAACTGCAACTGCATTCATATATATTGTCATAGTAGCTCTAACTTAAAACCATAATTTTGTTGTTGTTGTTGTTTGTTTGGGGACTATAATTGGAGGTGCGTAAGGCATTCTCCTGTTAATGTGCTCATGGGTCACTCCTGTTGGACTCTGGGTACTATGTGCCATGCTGGATATCAAACCTGGGTCTGCCGTCGGCAAGACAGGCAGGCAGGCAGGCACCTTCCAGTGCCACTGCCTTCTCTCTCCAGGCCCTAAACAATAGTGTTGATATCACACATGCTTCATTTTCTCCTCTAGGAGTAAAGAAAATTGTGTTGTGGACAACATCAAAGTATGCAGCAACGACAGCGGCAGTGCCAGGTTCAAGTGTGTCTGCGTCACAGTGCGGGTGCCCCGGAACCCGACCATCGGCGACAAGTTCGCTAGCCGCCACGGTCAGAAGGGCATCCTGAGCCGCCTGTGGCCCGTGGAGGACATGCCCTTCACGGAGAGCGGGATGGTGCCAGACATTCTCTTCAACCCGCACGGGTTTCCCTCCCGCATGACCATCGGCATGTTGATCGAGAGCATGGCAGGCAAGTCGGCTGCGCTGCATGGGCTCTGCCACGACGCCACCCCCTTTACCTTCTCCGAGGACAACTCGGCCTTGGGCTACTTTGGAGAGATGCTGAAGGCGGCCGGGTACAACTTCTATGGCACTGAGCGCCTCTACAGCGGTGTCAGTGGGCTGGAGCTGGAGGCCGACATCTTCATTGGCGTGGTGTATTACCAGCGCCTGCGCCACATGGTCTCCGACAAGTTCCAGGTCCGGACCACGGGCGCCAGAGACAAAGTCACCAACCAGCCCATCGGCGGGAGAAACGTCCAGGGCGGCATTCGCTTCGGGGAAATGGAGCGGGACGCGCTGCTCGCCCACGGGACCTCCTTCCTCCTGCACGATCGCCTCTTCAACTGCTCGGACCGTTCCGTGGCCCATGTGTGCGTGACCTGCGGGAGTCTCCTCTCGCCCCTGCTCGAGAAGCCGCCCCCGGCCTGGTCCGCCCTGCGCAACCGCAAGTACACCTGCACCGTGTGTGCCCGCAGCGACACCGTCGACACCATCTCCGTGCCCTATGTGTTCCGCTATTTTGTGGCCGAGCTGGCTGCCATGAACATCAAAGTGAAGCTGGACGTCGTCTAGGGCCAGAGGCCTTTCAGGGTGACAGGCCCAGTGGATCCCATGGAATGCAATTCGGTAGGGATGCAAGGAATAGGAGTATTTTTATTCGAGGATTATTAGAACTTCCCGACAACTGAGTTTCTGTGTCTCAAGGTGTAGACTACTAAGTGTATTTTCAGCATATTTGTTCAAGACATGCAGAACAACCTTCTTTAAATGGCACATTAGTATGTAGAAGGCAGTGGAGGGGGATTTCCCTCCCAGGTTCTCAGATCCCTGCTCTCAAATATTTATTTGTCCATGTAAATCAAACAGACTAACACACATAGATGTTAAGTCATTGATATTTTATATTTTTTTACTATTACACTGAAGAACAGAACTATTTTTGTAACAGACTTATGAAATGTAACTGTCCCACTGAAAATCTTGCACGTATTAAATGTATGTGACTTGATGGGTGTGAACTCATCACTCAAGGTACATCTAGAAGGTTCCTCTCTGCCTTTTGTGTTTTGTTTGTAGCTCAGCAGTGAACTTCAGTTCTTAGGATGATTTTAAGTGTACAGTATGGTTTTTTGAACTGTTGGCATATCTCTAGGATTTGGGTGTCTTTGTAGCCATTGAACAGAGCAGCTGCATTTCTAGGCTTTAATACTCCTATAGTTAGGAAAACATTTTCTTTGTTGATTTGGTGGACATTGTTTCCACATATTACAAATAATGTTACTAACATTTAATGTATTATAGCCAAAATATATTTTGTAACATTTCAGTACAGAACAGATCAACAAATTATATTGATATTTAACATTTTTTAAATACTAAATCTAAAACCCAGTGGCTGCTTATTTCTTTTTTGTATACAATATTCATTGTATGGTGCTGGAGCGATAGCACAGTGGTAGGGCGTTTGCCTTGCACGTGGCTGACCCAGGACAGACCTCGGTTTGATCCCCAGCATCCCATAAGGTCCCCCAAGCCAGGAATGATTTCTGAGCACATAGCCAGGAATAGCCCCTGAGAGTCACCAGGTGTGGCCCTCCCCCCCAAAAAAATATTAAGTGTATGGCTATATTGTCCCGTATGGATAGCTATTTTGTACTGTTTGATTCTTTGGCTATTAAAGTGTTGTAAATAGTATATGTATAGACACTTGTACAAGTAAAAGATGCTTCTTGAAATGAAAACTTTTCGAAAGGGGCAGAGATTGTACAGTGTATAGGGTGCCTGCCTTGCACATGGTCAACCCAACTTTGATTGCCAGCATTATATATGGTCAACTGAACCTAGCCAGGCATAATTCCTGAGTCCAGAGGCAGCAGTAAGCCCTACACACTGCAAGATATAGCCCCTAAACAAAAAGAGCAAACACACCCTGTGGCACTCAGGGATTACTCCTGGCTCTGTGCTCAGAAATAACTCCTTAAAAAAAAAAAAGAAAGTACTCCTCCTGGCAGCCTTGGTGTACCATATGGGGATGCAGGGATCGAGCCCAGATCAGCTGTGTGCTAGGCAAATGCCCTACCCACTTTGGTATCGCTCTGGCCCCACAAACCCAAACTTTTCCAAGATAAATCTTTTGGAGTCTGGCTTTAGGTGGTGCCTTATCACAAATTATAAGACAGGTCTAGACAGGAAAAAAGTATCTTTTCAGGGTAGATACTGGTTTGGTTTCATAAAACTATTGGGAAAAAATGGTACATCAGGCATGTATTGACTGGTACCTTTTTCCCTCTTCCCAATGAGTAAACCCAATTAAATTGCATGTCAGGCTGTCTCTGTCTCAGGATCCCACACCGAAGCCTATTGTACATATCTTTCCAGTTTTATTGAGGCCTATTAAAAATACTCAATAGGGGAGCTGGAGAGATAGCATGAAGGTAGGGCATTGCCTTGCATGCAGAAGGATGGTGGTTTGAATTCTGACATCCCATATGGTTCCCTGAGCCTGCCAGGAGCGTTATTTTTTTTTTTTTTTTTTTTTTTGGTTTTTGGTTTTTGGGTCAAACCCGGCAGCACTCAGGGGTTACTCCTGGCTCTCTGCTTAGAAATCGCTCCTGGCAGGCTCGGGGGACCATATGGGATACTGGGATTGGAACCATCGACCTTCTGCATACATGGCAAATGCATTACCTCCATGCTATCTCTCCGGCCCTGCCAGGAGTAATTTCTGAGTGCATAGCCAGGAGTAACCCCTGAGCGCTGCCGGGTGTGACCCAAACAAAACAAAACAAAATACTCAATAGGATCCTAAGAAACAGTGCAAGTAAAGCACTTCCTTGAACACTGCTAGCCCTGGTACCACATGTGGGCCTTGGAGCATTGCCAGAATCACTTTGAGTTCTTCTGGGTTTGGCCCAGCCCCCCAATTCTCAAGCTAAAATAATAACAGTACTGAAAATATTTCAGCATTAACTTAAAATTAGATATACCATATATATTAGGGATATAGAAAGATTGAAAAAGAAACTGACTTTGGAAAAATCAAAGCTAATTTTACTTACAGTGCTTTTATGTATGGAGAGTTCTATCTAGTTTTATCACATGTATAGCTTGATGAACACTGGTTATATAATCAAAATAAAGAATTATTCCTATGGGGCTGGAGATGATATGCCAGTAAGGCACTTGCATTGCATTTGGCTCAGCCAGGTTTCCTTCCTGAGCCCTACCAGTTGTGATTCCCCTAAGTACCACCAGCTGTGCCCCTAAAAACAGTTGCTCCCTTGCCCAAAGCTATCTGTGCTGTCCTTAACTTGAAAAATCTTGGCAGCCACTTTTGTTTTTTTGTTTTTTTTTTTAAAGTTTAATACTTTAATCCAACAAAGACCCCAGACTGGACAGCAGGGCCATCCCCCAAGGAGATGAACCGGCAGCCACTTTCTATTCACATTTAATGCTGTGTTCACATCTTTAACTATATGTAAGTGGTGGATTCCTGTTATATGTGACTTTGAGGCTTTTAATCTCAAGGGTGAGATTCATCCAGGTTGCTGCATGGATCAATATTCTGTTGTTTTGTTTTTTTTTTGTATTGTGTATTTACAAATAAGGCTGTCTGAACAATTTTGTACAATGCTTTCTGTGAATGTGTAGAAATATATTTTTTTATTTCTATCACACCCTGGGATACTCAGATCTTACTTTTGTCTCTGTGCTCAGACATCACTCTTGGTTGGACTTGGAGGGCCACTTAGGGATGCCAGAGATCAAATCCAGCTCAGCAAAGCATGCACCCTACCTGTTTTACTGTTTTTGTTGTTGTTTTTGTTTTGTTTTGGGGACATATCAGACAGCGCTCAGGGGTTACTCCTGCCTCTGCACTCAGAAATCACTCCTGGCCATGCTCAGGGGACCATATGATATATGAGGGACCATATGATATTATGAGATATCAGGGATTGAACCTGGGTTGGCAACATGCAAGGCAAACGCCCTATCAGCTGTGCCTTTGCTCCAGCTCCTGTACTGTATTTTTTTTTTTTTTTTTTTGATTTTTGGGCCACACCCGGCGGTGCTGTCTGCTCTCTTGGCTGTCTGCTCAGAAATAGCTCCTGGCAGGCACGGGGGACCATATGGGACACCGGGATTCGAACCAACCAAGGCAAACACCGCTGTGCTATCTCTCTGCGCCCATGCACTGTAATTTTTTAAGCCCCCATTTTCAAGTGTCCTATCCCCATATTTTGATAGGATTAAAGAATTTTTTTGTTGTTGTGTTTTCTGGATGTTTTTTATCTTAGCTGTTAACCCTTTGAAATTCTGTGTGCAAATATTTTCTGCCATTCAGTATTTTAGCCCAAGTTATTTTTACCATGCAAAACCTTTTCGGTTTGGTATTACTATGTATGTCTTGTTTTGCATATTAATTTGAAAATACAGAGCCTGGAGAGATAGCACAGCGGCGTTTGCCTTGCAAGCAGCTGATCCAGGACCAAAGGTGGTTGGTTCGAATCTCGGTATCCCATATGGTCCCCCGTGCCTGCCAGGAGCTATTTCTGAGCAGACAGCCAGGAGTAACACCTGAGCACGTTGGGTGTGACCTAAAAACAAAACAAAACAAAACAAAAAAGAAAATACATTCATTATAATAGCACAATAGCCAGAATGTTTAATTTTTATTTTGTACATTCATTTGAAAAGATCTTCATTATAATATTTTTTACAATCCAGAATATGAAAACCACAAATGTCCAACAACTGTAAATGTAAAGATATAGTGTTTTTAGAATCAATGAAGCTGAAAGCTTGATCCAAAATACAGCAACCAAACCCAAAATTTTGGGAAAATAGCACAGTGGAGAGGTAAAGCACTTGCCTTGCACACAGCTGACTGAAATTCAACCACCAGCATCTCATTTGGTCCTCCAATCTCACCGGGAGTGATCCTTGAGCACAGAAGTAGAAGGAACCTCTGAGCACAACTGTGTGTGACCCCCCAAACAAAAACGAAAATAAATGTCTGCTATGTAGGCAGGCTGGGGGCTCGGAGCAAGCTGACACTGGCGATGAGATTTGGAACATAGTATACTTGAAATTCAGCTATGAATGACTAAATCATGGTGCCTTAGTAAGCATTTAAATAAAAAAGCAGGTTTGTGGGGCCAGAGAGCGTTTGCCTTGCATGTAGAGGGTGGTGGTCTGAATCCCGGCATCCGTATGGTCCCCCAAGCCTGCCAGCTGTGATTTCTGAGCGTAGGGCCAGGAGTAACCCCTCAGCGCTGCTGGGTGTGACCCAAAAACCAAAAAAAAAAAAAAAGATGAAAAGATGTTCACTGTAACTTGAATCAAACTGGAGGGTATCATGTTAAGTAAGTTGCAGAAGAACAAATGCCTGATTACCTCAGTCCTCTGTTATGCAGGGAATAAACAGCATTTAAACAATGTTAAATGCTTGGCCTTGGATTACAAAACGCATCACTGTGGGGAGTGGGGTAGGGGAGGAAGATGTGGACCACGGTGTGATGGGAAGGACAGTGCTGGTGAGTTTGGGACACTATTGTAACCATATTACCTAAAATACAATGTCTAGGGTCTGTATATCAACATCCAGTCAGCCTAGAAGGCCTTTGGGAATTACAATAATGCAAGTGCACCTTGGTCTGAGTTGGCAAAGTGCTCCCTCGGTTTTGTACTGGGCTTCCTTCCAGGAAGAGGAGAGACAGGGACACAAAATGAGATGAAAGGCAGCAAAGACTGGATTATGTGACTACTAGCCATGAACCGCTGGCAGCCAGTATGTGACAAGATTCTCCCTCAGCTACCTCTAATTACCAATGCCAAGACCTTGATATTTGCACGTCCGGCCTGAACAGAGAATAAATTTATGTGCTTTTAAACCACCCTGTTTGCAATATTCTATAGTGGCAAACTCAGGAAATAAGAGCACTTGGGACTAGTTTCCAGCAGAAACATGGTCATATATAGGATCGAGGGGTAGAGAAGAGACAGTTCAAAGGGCTGAAGTACAGGCTTTACATGCAGGAACCCTGAATTCAGTCCCCAGTACCACATGATCTAAGCATTGCTAGACATCACTCCCAAGCACCAAGTTGGGAATAGCATCACCAGATATGGCCCAGAAAGCTTTAAATGAGAAAATTCTCAGAATGTCTAATATGGGGGTGGGAGACAAAGCAGTGGGTAGGGCTCCTGCTTGCATGTTCACTCTTGGCACATTATGGTTTCCTTAACCCTGCCAGGAATAAGCCCTGAGCATCGCCAGATGTGGCCCCCAGACCAAAACCAAACATGCCTATTGTATAGCGAGGAAGGCCCAGATTATGGCTCTGTATGTAAAACTAAATTACATAAACCATGTTGCATCCTTCCCTGCTTTCTCTTTTTTCTAAACGGTGCCATATTGTATTCAAAGTATTCAGTGCCATCTCTAGAACATCCGTGGCATACGAGGGACGCTCATCCCGGTATTACAGCGAGAAATAGTGGTCACCAACAGCATCAATAACACTGGATCATCTTTTTATATATATAATAATTTTTATGTTGACCAAGGTGGATTACAAATCTTTCACATTAATATTTTAGGTTCATAGCGACATTGAATCAGGGACATTCCCACCACCAATGTTGTCCTCCCTCCACCCCTGTTCCCAGCATGCATCCCACATCTCCCTCCTTTGACCCCCAGGCTGCTAGTATTAGTGGTCCCCTCTGTGCCTAGCTTGTAGTAGATTGGGTATCTATTCTGTTGTCCTTGGTGTTCAAGGCTGATCATTTTTTATTTCTACTTAATGTTCATACCACTGTTTGGTCTTGATACCCTCCAATATTTCCCCCTCTATTTGTGAGGTGGAAGGAGATGGTTGAAGTCATTTTTTTTATTATTATTTGTTTGCTTTTGGATCACACCCGACGGCTCTGCGCTCAGAAATCGCTTCTGGCAGGCTCGGGGGGACCATATGGGATGTCGGGATTCGAACCACCGTCCGTCCTGGATGGGCTACGTGCAAAGCAAACGCCCTACCGCTGTGCTCTCTCCGGCCCATCACTGGATCATCTGCAACAGCTAGTTGAGCACTTACTCTTTAGGACCCAGGGGCCACCTCCCCAACACTTACTTCCGGCGACTCCTGGGCAGCGGGCGGAAGTACTGCGCAGGAGGCCGCCATGACAGCCAGAGCTAAGAGCAGCGGGAAGAGCGGGAGGACGTTGCGAAAAGGCTAGGCTTTAAAGGGGATGGCCCGCTTAAAGGAAATGGGGCAGCCGAGCGTTTCACGGCGGGCAAAATATCACCAGAGTGGAGGGCTGAGCTAGGCCCCGCCCAGACGGCCCGGCACCGGAAGGGGCGGGGCTTCTGGCCTGCCTCTTCCCCTGCAGCTTCCGGCCTGAGCATGTGAGTTGCTGTCTCTGCCCTTCCTTCCTTTGCTGCAGTGGCAGGTGTCGCCCAAGGAGGTGGGGGGCCAGCCTCTGTCCCCCGGCCAGACCCTACCCTTAGGGATCAGTGTCGTCCCTCAGCAGCCTCGTGTCCACACCCGCCCACAAGCCCACCCTTAACCCCAATTGCCTTGTCACCAAATACAGGGCCCTGACATCAAAATTCTACCCAGGAACCTCAACTCAGTTTTTCCTTCCGCACCCTAGGCCCCCCTTTAGTTCAGTGCCTTCAGGGCTCCTGGACCAGCTCCCCGAGCCCTGAGTACCAACTGTGACACATAACCTTTAACCCTTGGATCTTTCCTAGTGCCATGTACCTTAGACCTCACCTGTGGGCCCACAATCCCCATTGTACCTACCCTAGACCTCACCTGTAGGCTGGATATCCAGTATACCCCAGACCTCACCTGCAGGACTCATAGATCCCCCAATCTATCCCAGGCCTCACCTCTAGGGAAACCTCAGCCTGGCTTTCTGGGTCTTGTTTTTAAGAATCGCAAGAAGCAATGTCAGCTTACAAGGATCTTCCTGGGGGTGGGAGAGAGAGCATGGAGGTAGGGTGTTTGCCTTGCATGCAGAAGGACGGTGGTTCGAATCCCGGCATCCCATATGGTCCCCCGAGCCTGCCAGGAGCGATTTCTGAGCGTAGAGCCAGGAGTGACTCCTGAGCGCAGCTGGGTGTGACCCAAAAAGAAAAAAAAAGGACCTTCCTGATACTCTGGAGCCTCGGTCACACCCAAATGGTGCCCTTCTAACCCCAAACTCCTTACTTCCCAACTTCTGTTCTCTCAGACCTCATCTTTAAGACTTCGGTCAAATGGCCCTTTGCCAGAAACTATCTCGACACTTGAACCTCAAAACCTCACTTTTGGAGGGGCTTGTATGGCCACAACCTGCTGATCTCTGGGGTCACTCCTGGTCATACTCAAGGGGTGTACGTGGTGCCTGCCATTCAAACCAGTGGACTGAGTGCCAGGCTAGCGTTTTACCAACTATACCCTCTGTACTATTGCTCCCACCCTTAAAACCTTTCTTTTAAAATCTCCAAAATCGGGCCGGAGAGATAGTATGGAGTTAGTGCGTTTGTCTTGCATGCATCCCATATGGTGCCCCGAGCCTGCCAGGAGTGATTTCTGAGCATAGAGCCAGGAGTAACCCCTAAGCGCAGCCAGGTGTGACCCAACCCTCCAAAATCAGGTTATTCATAGAATTTTAGGTTTTCTTTCTTTTTAAATTGTTTTGCCTTTTTTTGCGGGGGAGGGCACACCCAGTAGTGCTCAGGAATTACTCCGGGCTCTGTGTTCAGGGATCATTCCTGGTGGTGCTGAAAACTGAGCCCAGTCAGCCACATGCAAGTCTATACTATCTTTTCATTCCCTTGAAATTTTATTTGTAAGGCTCCAGTTTTTTGTTTGTTTTGGTTTTTGGGGGCCACACCCAGTGGTGCTCAGGGGGTACTCCTGGCTCTGCGCTCAGAAATCACTCCTGGCAGACTCATGGGACCATATGGGATGCCAGGAATCGAACTTGGGTTCATCCCAGGTTGGCTTATGCAAGTCAAACACCCTGTTGCTGTGCTGTCTCTCTGGCCCCATAAGGCTCCATCCAGTCTATGGATGATTCCCAGGTCTAATGGGATTGCCTGATCTTTAAGCACCTTCCAATGCCCCTCCACGAATGTCTTAGAGCTATCAGAACTTTTCCAGGGTTCCCCCAAACTTCCCAGATAGCTGCGTTGTCCCCAGGGCCCTTCCCCACCTCTAGCTGGCTTGGGATCTGGAGACTCAGACCTATGTAAAACCCCTGGGACCCACAGATTGGAGCCCCCAAGTCACAACAGCCTGCTGTGTCTCCCAGGCAAGCAGCCTTGGAGATCACCGCACGCTATTGCGGCAAGGAGCTAGAGCAATATGGACAGTGCGTGGCTTCCAGGCCAGAGTCGTGGCAGCGGGAGTGCCACCACCTCAAGATGAACATTGCCAAGTGCACATCCTCCCAGTGAGTGTGGGAGTGGACAGGATGGCATGGGGGTGGGCTGTGCCCCGCAAGGCTCCCCTGCCCTGAAGTGCCCTTATCCAACCCCACAGCCCCATCATCCGGCAGATCCGCCAAGCCTGTGCTGAGCCTTTTGTAGCCTTCGAGGAGTGTCTCCGCCAGAATGAAACAGCTGTGGGCAAATGCTCCCAGCACGTGCAACGCTTCCTGCAGTGCGCCGAGCAGGTGCAGCTGCCCCCCTCACCTGCAAGGGAGGTAAGTGAGGTCCTTCAAGCTTCATCTCATCCCCTCCACAGCCACCCCACAGGAACTTCCCTTTTATAATCCCTGCCTTACTTTTTTGTCCTTCCTCACCTCACCCTCCTCTAGCCCCCAAGATCTGCCCCAGTCCAGGTGTGGCTTCTTGTAATGCCTCCCTGCAGTGACCAGGACAAACAGTGAGGTCTGTCAGCTCCTTCTTTGGCATCTTTTAATCTGTATCTTTCTTGCTCTGCCCCTCACTGACCTCACCCACCTCCAGCACTCACTCCTTCCACCTCACTTTCCCAAGCTGGGTGGCACAGGGGGTGAGAATGAAGAGAGGTGCTACATTTCCTAGTTCATCAGAGACACATCTCCAACACCTCTGTGGTATTAGAATTCTGTGCATGACACAGTTTTGAGTTTATTTAATGACACTCATCTTGGGGAAGTGGCACGAGCTTAGCTGTTACTTCCCTCTCTTGATGGGACCTCCCAAAGACAAAAGCCACATCTTTTAGCATGCCCTCTAAAGGTGCTGTCTGTGCCACCTTTACTGTCCCCCAAGAAGTCTCTTGGGCCTATGTGCTCCATCTCTGTTCTGCTGGGCTGCACCCGGCATCATCTCAGGCATCTAATTGTCCTCGGCTCTGCTTAGAAACCTTTCATGAAGTGGGGGCTTTCGTGTGTGTGTGTGTGTGTGTGTGTGTGTGTGTGTGTGTGTGTGTACCCTGGCTTGGGTCCCTGGAATGGATCCCTGATCTGTCCTGCCTTTTTTTTTATATAAATATATTTTTTATTTAAGTAACATGATTATAGTTGGGTTACAGTCACAAACAAAACACCCCCCTTCACCAGTGTAATATTCCCCCCTCCCAATGCTCAACCTCCCATCCCCTGCCTGTATTCGAGACAGGTATTCTACTACAGTTGTTTTTAAGTTCAATAAATTGTTTTTTTTTCTTAAAGGATAAGTGTTAAAGAAAAAGTAGTAATGGTGTGACAGTGGCAATCGCCGTTGTTTGCATAGGCCCAGAAAAATATGGGGGAAGTGGGGAAAAAAAATCCTTGACCTGATTACAAGAAGGCCTCACCCCCGAGGTTTATTGGCATAAGACCGACACGGCTCCAGGCATACCAGTCTGTCCAACCTGAGTCATTCTCCATGGTCCCAGTGAAACTTTTTCACACTTTAGCTGTTGTTGGTATCAGATTCCTATATTTAAAGATTCTGGATTCTATGCATTGCATTTCTTTCATTGAAGTCAGGCTGATTAGATGTGGAGTGATCTGCCCTGCAAGCACTACCCTGCCTTTTCAACAGCTTAAGTCTGATCTCTCAGCACAGTTGCTGAGGCCCCAGAAGATGGGGCTGCTGAGCCTCAGGCTTTGTCTTTCTGTGCTTGCTCCCCTCAAGCTCTGGTTTGTATCTCTGACTGCGTAGTTTCCTTACATTCCTGTCTCCTGGAGGCCTGTGCTTTTTTATTTCACGATGGTGGTGTTGCTGCTGGAAATTGTGCCCAACAGAGCTAGAGCTTGAACCCAGAACATCTCACATGCCAGATACTTGCTCAGGGTCATATCCCAGCCTGCTACAGTTTCCTACTGCCTTGATTGTCCTGTCAGCACCCTCTGGCTCACTCTTTTTCAGTTCCAATGTCATTTTCCTCAGAGAGCTTCCCTGCTGTCCCTTTATTATTCTTTTGGTTTTTGGGCCACACCCGGTGACGCTCAGGGTTACTCCTGGCTATGCGCTCAGATATTGCTCCTGGCTTGGGGGACCATATGGGACCTGGATATCAAACCAAGGTCAGTACTGGATCAGCCACATGAACCATGAACGGCAAATGCCTTCTCCCTGCACTATCTCTCCAGCTCCTCTGTCCTATTCCTATCCTGTCCATGTGCCTCTTTATCATAGTTGAATGAAGCTGCAAACAAAGCAAGAGCTATCTAGCTATCTCCCCAGCCCTGCCCTTTATCCTAACTTTGTTTTCTTTAAAGGCTTAGCAACACTAGGCATATATTTTTTATTTGTTTTCTAGAAGCAGAATTTTATCTATAATATTTAGTGCTAGGCCAACAATAGCTGTAACGAAACCAGGCCCCAGTATGAGGTCTAAATAAGCAAATGCTCCTTCCTTGGCTGCCATGATGTTTCCTTGTGACCCCGCTTGTGAGACAGCCGAGGCCATACCCTGACTCTCTGCAGACCGTGGGCCCTGCTGTCACTGTGCTCACCCAGAAGGGTCCCAAATGAGCATACGAGAAGTGCTAGCAGATGCTGACTGTTTCTTTCTATAGGCCCCACCGCTTCCTGCCTCCTGAGTCTGGACTGAAGGAAAACTAGACATTGTGCCTCCACCTTGAAGAGTGGCCTGATGTGGGGCCATGGACAAGGGGTGGGCCTGATTTCCTGGACCTCAGGACTCACAATAAAACATTTGTCTACCAAGTTTTGATTCTGCTTTCAGCTTTTGATGGTGGCCAGGGGGTGTATGTCTAAGTACCAATGGCAGAGAGCCCAGGCCTTCCCAGCTTCACCCCCTGTGCCACAGAAGGGGCTGGAGAAAGGCTGAGAAAGATTCCATTGTGGGGCCAGAGAGATAGCATGGAGGTAGGACATTTGCCTTGCATGCAGAAGAACGGTGGTTCAAATCCTGGCATCCCATGTGGTCCCTCGAGCCTGCCAGGAGAAATTTCTGAGCATAGAGCCAGGAGTAATCCCTGAGCGCTGCTTGGTGTGACCCAAAAAACAAACAAACAAACAAACAAAAAATGATTCCATTGTTTGTTTGATTTTCATGGAAATAAAGTCAGCTTATTAAAGAAATGCATTAAGAAAATGTGAGGGGAAAGTGGGGAGGCGGAGGAGAGAGAGAATTATGGAAAGGCAAGACTCAGAGAGGAGAGAGATTTATGGAAAGGCAAGACTTGACAGAGAGAGAGAGAGAGAGAACCTAGAGTTATGGGAAAGGCAGAGAGAGAAAGAGAGAGAAAGAGAGTAGAGAGAGAAATCCTGATCATGCTATATGAAAGTGATTTACCAAAGTGATTTACCAAAATATCACTGAGTTCAGAACCAGGGGATTCTGGTATTTATTTTGTTGTTGTATGTGGGGCCACATCTGGTTTACTCCTGGCTCTGCTTAGGTGAGACTTGGATCTAATCCTGGTTGGCCACATGCAAGGTAAACATTCTACCTGCTGTACTGTATCTGTTTGGTCTCTTGGCTTATTTCTTGAGAACAGTTGCCCAGCGAAAATACAGTCTGGAGAGAGGATGGGATCTGTTGCAATACTGAATAGGCCACTTGGGTCTGGTATCTCTTTGTACCCGTTAATTCCCCAAGCTGTGACTTGCACTATCAGATTTCTGAGTCTATTTTAAGTGCGCTACACTTTGCCTGCATTTTTCTGAGTGAGGTTCTGCTCCACATTAATGAAAGAAGTCTGCTCTGACACAGGTGGGAATGGAGACTGAATGTGAAGATACTCTGCTGCCTCAGTGGCCTCTCTTCTGGGAGTATAGACCAGCTTCTTATTGTGGGACATTCAAGGCTCCAGGAGGCCAGAGAGATAGCACAGCAGTAGGGCATTTGCCTTGCACACAGCTGATTTGAAAAGAAGGTGGTTCGAATCCTGGTATCCCATATGGTCCCCCCGTGCCTGCTAGAAGTGAGTTCTGAGCACAGAGCCAGGAGTAACCCCTGAGAGCTGCTAGGCATGGCCCCAAAACCAAAAAACAAACAAGGCTTCAGGAGAGCAAAGGGTAAACATCCAAGTGTCACTCACCTCATAAAGCAAAATCACCAGGCCAGCCCAGAGTCAAGATCAGGCGGTGTCTCTTCCTGATGTGGCCATAAAGAACTCGTGCCCAGATTTAAGCAGCTGTGGAGATTCTATCTACTTCAAGTGTTTGTGTGGTAAGTTGTGCTTTTCTCTGAATTTCTCACATTATCTAAATGTTCAGAGTCCCATGCAATCAATCATAATACCTTCATTTTTAAATTACATTTAATTGTGAGAATATTGAACTCGCATAAGTTCAGTTCATTTCCATTATATGTACTATGTTCGCAACTATATTTACCTGCAATGGCATCCAGTGTGGAGGTGTTACGATAGGAATGCTTTGAAAATGGCAGGTCTTGTTCACAACGAACTACCTACTTTTTACCCAGGAGGCCAATTGAGCATGAAGAATGAGGAAGTCCCGGGAATGGTGTATGGTGGGGGCAGGAACAGATGCTGGGGTTGTTGAATGAGCTTCTGGCACTCAGGATTTTGAGAAGCATATTATGTTTATTTAAGGAGCAGATAAAGGTGAAGGAAATCCTGTTGGGGGGCCTGAGCAATAAAAAATGTAAAAAAAAAAAAAAATGTGGGCAGGGCTTTTGCCTTACATGTGGCTGACCCAGATTCAATCCCCAGAATCCCATATGGTCTCCTGAACCTGCCAGGATCAATTTATGAGTGCAGAGCCTGGAGTAACCCCTGAAAAAATCCTGTTACACTAAAATCAACAGACTACCTGCTTTACATATACGAGGTATATATTTGATTCTCAGCACTGCCAGTTTCTTCAACAATGTATGTGGAGTAGACAAGACAGTGTATGACCCCACTTACATAAAGTGTAAGAAATCTGGGAAATTATTTTGAATTTTATAGTAATTAAGAGTTTGAAAATAGGGCCCGGAGAGATAGCACAGTGGTGTTTGCCTTGCAAGCAGCCGATCCAGGACCAAAGATGGTTGGTTCGAATCCCGGTGTCCCATATGGTCCCCTGTGCCTGCCAGGAGCTATTTCTGAGCAGAGAGCCAGAAGTAACCCCTGAGCACCGCTGGGTGTGACCCAAAAACCAAAAAAAAAAAAAAAAGAAAAAAAAAGAAATTGGCTCTGGGGACCATATGGGATGCCAAGGATTGAACCCGGGTTTGTCCTGGCGGTTGGCTTCGTGCAAGGCAAATGCCCTACCATTGTGTTATCGCTCCAGCCCAACAGCAATTTTTTTGTTTTTGTTTTGTTTTTGGGCCACACCCGGCAGCGCTCAGGGGTCACTCCTGGCTCTATGCTCAGGAATCACTTGGCAGGCACGGGGACCATATAGGATGCCAGGATTCGAACCACCATCCTTCTGGATGCAAGGCAAACACTTTACTTTCATGCTATCTCTCTGGCCCCTCAACAGCAATTTTTTAAGCTACTCAATATTAACCAGTGAGGCAGTAACAAAACCGGGTCAGATCTAAGGAATTCAGGTCCCTGCCTCACTAGCAGATCTGAAATCTTGGGCAGGGTGTGGTGTGTCAGAGACACTGATGGGAGAATGTTGAGAATGTTACTTGGACAATTATTAAGCAGCATCAAAAAGGCCAAGAACACTCACTGGCAGGATGAGGAATGTGGCATCCCAGGACAGTTTCCCTCCCGCCCATCCCTGTCCTTCCTTCCTGTCTATGGTAGACATTCTCTCTCTCTCTCTCTCTCTCTCTCTCTCTCTCTCTCTCTCTCTCTCTCTCTCTCTCTCTCTCTCTCCTCTCTCTCCTCTCTCTCTCTCTCTCTCTCTCTCTCTCTCTCTCTCTCTCTCCTCTCTCTCCTCTCTCTCTCTCTCTCTCTCTCTCTCTCTCTCTCTCTCTCTCTCTCTCTCTCTCTCTCTCTCTCTCTCTCTCTCTCCCTCTCCCTCTCCCTCTCCCTCTCCTCTCCCTCTCCCTCTCCTCTCCTTCTCTTCCTCCCCCCCCAGTTGTGGTTTGCAATATTGTTACTGAAGGGGTATCATGCTGAAAGGAAGTAAAGTGATATGCATGATACCCTCCAGTACATATATTTTTTTCTTTTTCTTTTTTTTTTTTTTTATATTTTTAATATATATAAATAAAAAACCTTCAAAGAAAGATGTAAATGGAGTAGCACAAATTAAAGTATTACCTTCTTGCTTGTTTGTTTTGTTTTGTCTTTGGGCCACACCTGGTGATACTCAGAAATCACTCCTGGCTAGGGGGACCATATGGGATGCTGGGGATCAAACCAAGTCTGACCTGGGTCAGCCGTTTGCCTTGCAAACGCCCTACCGCAGTGCTATCAGCCCAGCCCAGAGTATTACCTTTATTAAATAAATAATAGCTATTTCTTTTGAAATATACAGTAAAACGTGTTGGAGAATTGCAGGCACTTGCATGGCATGTGGTTATCAAACCTCCAGCTCTGCGTCTGGTTTCCCGAGCACCACTAGGGGTCTCTCCTGAGCCCTAAGTTAGGAATAGCCTCCTAGTAACCCCAGGTGTGACTCAACCTCTCCTCCTAAGACTACCAAAACTAGAAATGTATTCACTTGAAGTAAAAGTCACCTTAAAAATAAAAAAAGATGGGGCCGGAGAGTAGCATGGAGGTAAGGCGTTTGCCTTTCATGCAGAAGGACAGTGGTTCGAATCCCAGCATCCCATATGGTCCCCCATGCCTGCCAGGGATGATTTTCTGAGCATGGAGCCAGGAGTAGCCCCTGAGCGCTGCTGGGTGTGACCCAAAAACCAAAAAAGAAAAAAATACAATAAAATAATTTCGTTTTGTTTCCTTTTCTTAATAATTCTATGAGCCTTTAGGAATGGTACTTTTTAGTGACAAAACAAAAGCATTCCATGATCTGGGCTTTTATTGAGAGGATATTTACCGTAGTTTGACTTCATCTAATTGGACTGACACCAGAAATACAGCATGATGTGGGTGTACTGAGAAGCAAAGCTGTGAGTCAAAATGAATTTTCTGTAATAAAGTAAAAAAAAAAAAAAAAGAGAGAGAGAATTCATTAACTTCTGTATATTTGAGAAATGAGAATATCCAAAATGTACATCATAAAAACTTCAGCATCACAACACCTCTTGATCAATATTTAACACAAGATTCCCAAGACAGTTAACTAATAAAAGCTCATTTTCTTTGGCCAGAAACTTAGACTGAAAGGGATGTGCCAGAAGTCACAGCTATACTGTCTGTCAAATATGCAGATAAGTAAGCCAAGTCTAGTTTGGGGGATAAGGGGTCAGCAAACCGTTATGTTATCGGAGATTTCATTAAGACCACAGAAATTAAGATGAGGGGGCTGGAGGACACAGTCCAGCTGGTAGGGTGTTTGCCTTGCACGAGACACCCCATATGGTCCCCAGCACTGCCAGAGTTGTTTCCTGCATGCAGTGAGGAGTAAGCCCTGAGCACTGCTGGATGGTAGCCCCAAAACTTAAAACACCCCCCCAAAATGGAGATGATTTGAAACTCTAGCTGGGTAGGTTTGTGATTCTGCCTTGTGTCGTTGCACTGGGTTACTAACAGGATGGTGCTATGCTTGGTTAGACCAGATTGAATAGGCTTCATACCTAAGAGTCAACTAGGCTTCTCTCAGTTTCCCCCATCATGCCCATAAGACATTTTCATTTCCTTCTGCAGGAAATGCGATTTGAATCCATAGAGCAACCCAGGGGCAATAGAAGGTGCTTGTTCAGATGCTGTGCCCAAGGCTAATTCAGGGACTGCTATTTTTCAACCAAGCTCTGGTGTCTTAGGAAGACAGGGACACTTGCACTTGATAAGTACTTCCCTGATCCTGAACTCATCCTGATCCTTGTCCCTGAACTTGATCCTGAATTTGTGTGCGTCAGTCTCCATATGTGCTTCCATATGCCTCTGCCTAGTGCACAATAGATTTGTTTCCTAATGCAGGGATAGGTGTCCTCTCACCTAGCAGTAAAATAATAGCCACTCAGTGACTCTGTGTCATGCTGATGTTGGTATTGTAACCATTCTCATTCTCTCTTTTTTTTTATTGGGGGGGGGGGTCGCACCATGCAGCGCTCAGGATTACTCCTGGCTCTAAGCTCAGAAATCGCTCCTGGCAGGCTCGGGGAACCATATGGGATTCCAGGATTTGAACCACCATGATTCTGCATGCAAGGCAAACACCCTACCTCCATGCTCTCTCTCTGGCTCCTGTTCTCATTCTTATTTTCTCAACCCCTAGAAAAGTCTTGATATTCACCAAGTTTAAAACACAGAGGGCTGAAGAGATAGAGCAGAGCAGGGAGGGTGTGTTTGCCTTGCATACAGTTGTCCCAGGTTTGATCCCCAGCATCCCATATACTCTACCCCTCACACTGCCAGGAGTGATTCCTCAGTCCAGAGCCAGAAATATTGATCCCTCAGTACTGATGGGTGTGATTAAAAAAAAAAAAATCCTCCCCTAAAAAAGGCAGACAGAGGTTTTGTGTTTGTTTCATTTGGGAGCTTCCCAGCAATGCTCTGAAGAATCTCCAGGATCATGCACTCAGCCCTTTGAGCCTTTTCTTCAGTTCAAACTGGTTCTGCCTTAACATAAAGCACAGCCAAGAATTCACCACCAAAACCAGACTTCAGGGCTAGACTTCGAGCACCAGCGTTGCAGACAGGAGGCCTCGGTTCGATCTGGCACTGCCTGGTTCTAAATAAACATCATCAGTAGGGACTTTAAGAACAGAGCTGGGAGTGCCCTGAGCCCTGCTGGGTGTCTCACAAACCTCTGTGAAGGTCAAAAGGGCCTTTTTTGTCTCTTTCCTCATTTGTTTATTCTGCTTTCATCTTTGTGGTCATGTGCTGGATTTGGGGGATCCTATATGTGTTTGCTGGGGGGGGGGGCCATACTTTTGACTGTGCTGCTGGGATAGTGCTGTGTATTTGGGGCAGTGCTGGGACTGGATCCAGGCCTCTTGCTGAGTCATTGCCAGACCAGAGGTGCTTTGGGGACAGTTTTTTTGGGGAAACACCTACTATTTACTCCTAGCAATGCTTGGGGGACCACATTTTACCAAGAAGCAGATTCCCATCTGCAAATCAGCCTCAGAGCTGCATCCCTATCCAGCAGGGGGTGTATAAGTCATAATCTAGCATCTTCTGTCTCAGACTGCGGATGTGTCTTCTTGCTCAAATCATAGCCCACGTCCTTCCAGAGCCTGCATAAAATATGGGCACTTGGCTTCTCTGACCTCGTGTCCACCCAAGTTCCCTGCCAGATGGCTTCCTCCCACTCTGAATCTTCCAGACTTGGCCCTGCCTCAGGGCATTTGCATCATTATTCTGCCAAGAACCTTTTTAGGGATAAACAAATGAAATGTCACCCCTGTCTCTTCTCAAATGTCACCTTTTAAAAATATTATTTTGGGGCCAGAGCGATAGCACAGTGCATAGGGCATTTGCCTTGCCTTTGGCTGATCTGGGATCCATCCTCAGAATCCCATATGGCTTCCCAAGCCTGCCAGGAGTAACCTCTGAGCACTGCCAGGTTTGGCCCCCAAATCAAAAAAATATTTATTTCAATTATTTGGGTTTTTTCCCCACACCCAGTGGTGCTCAGTGCTTACTCATGGCTCTGCACTCAGTGGGCTTGGAAGACCATATAGGGTGCCAGAGATTGAGCCTGAATCAGTGGCATGCAAGAAAAATGCCTTACTCTTGTACTACTTCTCCAACTACTCAATTGTCTTAAAAAAAAAAAAAAAAAAGATTATATGGGGCCAGCATGGTGGCACTAGAAGTAAGGTGTCTGCCTTGCCAGCGCTAGCCTAGGACGGACCGCGGTTCGATCCCCCAGCATACCATATGGTCCCCCAAGCCAGGAGCAACTTCTGAGCACATAGCCAGGAGTAACCCCTAAGCATTACTGGGTGTGGCCCAAAAAACAAAAACAAAAACAAAAAAAGATTATATATATATATATATATTGTTGTTGTTGTTTGTTTTGTTTTGAGACCAAACCTGGACGTGCTCAGAGGTTGATTTGACTCTACACTCTGGAATCATTCCTGAAAGGCTTGAAGGTCCATATGGAATGCTGGGGAATCAAATCCATAGGCCACATGCAAGGCAAGCACTCTACCTGCTATTATCACTCTGGCTCCCAAAAATTAATTATATTTTGCAGTAGCATTGATCCTATTGTTTCATCCTTGCAGTGCTGCTACACCATGCCCACCAACCTTCCCTCTATCATTATCCCAGACTTGTTTCCCTGCCTCTTTTAACCCTTTGTACTCTCAATTCAAAGCTCTTGGGCATATCTCAGGGTATGTCCATGGGAGATGAGTTAATTCTTTGTTTTGTTTCCTTATATACCTCAAATGAGCAAGATAATCACGTGGTCTTGTCTTTCTATTTTTTTTTTTGTTTGTTTGTTTTGGGGCCACATCTGGTAGCACTCAGGGCTTACTCCTGGCTCTGCACTCAGAGCACTCACTCCTGACAGGCTCAAGGCCCATATGTGAGGCCAGGGATCAAATCCGGATTGGCTATGTGCAAGGCACACCACCTAGTGCTATTGCTTTGACCCCATTGTCTTTCTCTTGCTGACTCACTTCTCTTAGCATGATATGCTCAGTTCCATCCAAGTTGCAGCAAACTGCAGGACTTTATATTTTCTGTGGGCCCTCAGAGATGATCCAGGAGAAAAGGTACTTGCCTTACACATTATAGACCCATTTAGTCCCTGGCACCTCATAGGGTCTCCTGAGCACCACTAAGTGTCACTCCTGAACAGAGCCAAGATTTTTTAGTCCCTGAGAACTGCCAAGTATGGCCCAGTACCCCCCACCCTCAGAGCTGAAGTATATTCTACCGTGTGTGTAAGGCAGTTTGTTTTTTTACTTATTTATTGTTGGGCACTTGGGCTGTTTTCAGATCTTGGCTGATGTAAATAATGCTGAAATTACCACAGATTTGCCTGTGTTCTTTAAAATTAATGTTGTGGGTTTTATTTGTTTGCTTGTTTTGTTTGGGGGCCATACTCCAGTGCTCAAGGGTCACTCCTGGTTCTGTGCTCAGAAATTACTCTTGGTGGACTCATGGAACCATATGAGATGCCGGGGATCAAACTGGGCAAATACCTTACCTGCTGTGCTTGCTATCTCTCCAGGCCCCTGTTGTGCGTATTTTTTTTTTTGTTTTTTTTTGTTTTTGTTTTTTGGGGTTTTTTTTTTTTTTTTTTTTTTGGTTTTTGGGCCACACCTGGCGGTGCTCAGGGGTTATTCCTGACTGTCAGCTCAGAAATAGCTCCTGGCAGGCACGGGGACCATATGGGACACCGGGGATTCGAACCAACCACCTTAGGTCCTGGATCAGCTGCTTGCAAGGTAAACGCTGCTGTGCTATCTCTCCGGGCCCTGTTATGGGTTTTTTAAGGGGAGTAGTTAGGGCCACAGCCATTGTTGCTCAGGGCCTCTTTTGGGTATGAATGAGGGAAGAGTGTGGTCTGAAATAATTATTCCAGAAGGCAACATAGAAATGTACTGTTCTTTTTGAAGGAATGTATGTGACAGGAAGGCATGTGTGTGTAGATGTGAATGTCCAGAATGTACCCTGCAGTTTTGTTTACAACAAAGAATAAATGGATGATCTCTGTGATAGCAGATAGGGTGCTTGCCTTGTATTCTACTCAACTCAGGCACATGGCCAACCAGGGTTCAATCCCTGGCATAAAACAAAACAAAACAAAACAAAGCAAAATTTAATTAACTTATTCTTTTTTGTTTTACCTCCCTCTTTGGGGCCACACATGGCAGTGCTCGTGGCTTTCTTCTGGCTCCCTTTCTTCAGGAATCCCTTCTGGTGGGGCTCAGGAGATGAAGTGGGGTTCTTGGGTTGAAACGCTGCCTCCTCCTGCACAGACGCTCTCCTGGCCTCTTGAATCTCTAGATATTCCTCCACCTTCCCCTGCCAAGCTTTTCCATGGTGGTATTCTTCAGGGCTTCAACCAAGCCTCTTATTCTCTACTCTCTGCAGTGATCTCATTCCTTATAAAGACTATCAAGCAAATGTTGGGTTCACAGATGGTTCTTTTCATTACAGGCTACCACTGGCTTCTGCCTGACTACATGGATCTTTTCTTAGACTTCTCACAGAAAACACTCAGCCCCAATGTGTCTAGATGGAAAACATCATCTTCTCCAGCTTGTCATTTCCTCTGCCTGATTCACTCTTTTCCACCTCAACCTCTCTGCTCCCAGACATAGGCACTCTTGCTCTGAATGTCCCAGTGTGCTCAGTTAACCTCTAAGTATCCAGAGCTGAGTTCTGTCTAGACAGTCCAGAAGGCCCTATAGCACTCCCTGTCCCTGTCCCCGTCCTTGGAGGGGAGATTTCCCTTCCCTTTGTTTATGTAAGCTGCACTATAAGTCAAACTGTGCTCAGTTTAAGTTGTTAAATGAGGAGACATCAGATAAATCAGTGTGAGAGACTTTCCAAAATAAATTCCCTGGACACTTCAAAAATATCCTTGCCAGGGGCCAGAGTACAGTGGATCAGGTGCTTGCCTGCATTTGGTCAACTCTAATATAATCATCAGCATTACATATGATTTCCTGTGTAAGACTAGGAAAAATTCCGGAATTAAAGAGGCAGGAGTAATCCCTGAGAATGACTGCAGGATATGGCCAAAAAAAGAAAGAAAGAAGGAAGGAAGGAAGGTAGGAAGGAAAGAAGGAAGGAAGGAAGGAAGGAAGGAAGGAAGGAAGGAAGGAAGGAAGGAAGGAAGGAAGGAAGGAAGGAAGGAAGGAAGGAAGGGAGAGAAAAAAAATCTCACCCAAATCAAAACAAAACAAAATAATATGTCAGGGCTGTTGTCAGCATACAGTGGTAGAAGGCACTTATCTTTGACCTTTTGACCCGAGTATCCCCATGAGCCCTGCCAGGAGTGATTCCTGGGTGCAGAGCCAGGAGTAAGTCCTGAGCACTGCTGGGATTAATTCCCCCAATTGGTGTAATGAAAGACAAGTTTAGGGAACAGGGTTTGATAATTATAGACTAGAGAGATTGTGTGAATTCTATGAAAAGCAACCCTAGAACTGAAGAGAGCTCAAAGGGATGAGTGCCTGTTTACATATAGGAACCCCAGATTCTATCCCTGGCACCATATGATCCCCCAAGTACTGCTTATAGTAACCCCCAAGCATTAACATTGCCCCCCCCCAATTTTTAAGCCCCTAACCAGAGAGATAGTTAAGCGGGTAAAGAACTTATCTTGCACATACATGGCTGTCCTAGGCTAGATCCTGTGCTTCTCAGGGACTGACCATTGAACACAGAGGCAATATTAAGCCTCGAACCATACTGGATGTTGCCCCCCACCAAACCAAAACCAACCAAACTGAACAAAATAATAAATTAGGGACTGGGGAGATAGACTACTTACTTATCTTGTATAAAACTATGTGTTCAACCCATGTTTGATCACCTTGCATGAGGCAGATCTAGGATGGACCTGGATTTGATTCCTGGCATCCCATATGGTTCCCTGAGCCTGCCAGGGGTGATTTCTGAGCGCAGAACCAGAAATAACCCCTGAGTGCTGCCAGGTGTGGCTCAAAAACCAAATAAATAAATAAATAAACAAATAAAAGTTAAAAGTAAGTTACCCTATGATGTAGCTATAGGTGTATATATAGCTATGATGTAGTCTTAGGTATGTTCAGCCTGTAAGTTGAAAATTATTATGACTGTAAAAAGTTGCACAATCTTTCTTTTTGGTTTTTGGGTCACACCCGGCAGCGCTCAGGGGTTACTCCTGGCTCCACACTCAGAAATTGCCCCTGGCAGGCACTGGGGACCATATGGGATGCTGGGATTCTAACCACTATCCTTCTGCATGAAAGGCAAACGCCTTACCTCCATGCTATCTCTCTGGCCCTCAACTATCAGCATTTTAAACTATATAGTTGTTTGTGTGGGGGGGGGGGTTGGAGGGGCTCCCCTGGTTGCTGTACCATGTCTAGCAGCATCATTAAACATCACTAGCACCTCAATCCACAGGGTCAGGACTCCAGATATAGTCAAATAAAATACAGAGCAAAGATTTCTCTTAGTTAAGAACCATTGTTTCTTAAACAATATGAGGAAATGCCATATACTTTAAAAATAGAAAAAATTAAATTTTCCTGGGGTGAGTGATCAGTGATAAAAATGAAGGCTAGTGGGACTGGAGGGTTATTCACAAGTCCTTGCATGTAGCTAACTTATCTTGATCCCTAGCACCACAATGTAGTCTCCAACTCCTTCCAATAGTGATCCTGAATATAGAAGCATAACTAACTAGAGTATTATAGCATGTGATGTACCTCAAAAAAAAAAAAAGAAGCAAATACAAGTGCCATTTTTATGTAATTATTTTATTTTTTGTGATTATAAAATTGTTCATAATTGAGATTCAGTTATTTAAAAAAGGAGATTCAGTTATTCAGTGCACACTACCCTTTACCAATGTACATTTCTCACCAACAATGCCACCAGTTTTTCTCCCATCCCCAACATCATGTCTTCCGCTGAGGCAGATATTTTACTTCTTTTTCTCAGTCTTCTTCTTCTTCTTCTTCTTCTTCTTCTTCTTCTTCTTCTTCTTCTTCTTCTTCTTCTTCTTCTTCTTCTTCTTCTTCTTCTTCTTCTTCTTCTTCTTCTTCTTCTCCTTCTCCTCCTCCTCCTCCTTCTTCTTCTTCTTTTTGCCTTTTGACACTGTGGTTTGCACTATTGTTAATAAAGGCACGTGTATCACTTTATTCCTCTTTCAGCACCAAGTTTTAGCTCAGAGTCAACAGTTCCAATTATTGTAATAGTGGTCAATTCACTACCTTAATTGCACACACTACTGTTTGCTTGGCCCATCTTCATTATCTCTGGTTATTATCACCATACTATATTGTTTTTATTATATCCCACAAATAAGCGAGATTATTCTATGACTATCTCTCACCATCAGACTCATTTTGCTCACATAATACTTTCCATATCCATCCATTATAAGCATATTTCATTACTTCTTTTTTTGTGACAGCTATAATGTTCCCAGTTTTTCTCTCACCCTCCCCACTGCTTGCCTCTGTGACTGACATTTTTCTTCTCTATCTTCCTTTTCTTCCCTTTTATTGTGGTTTGCAATATTGTTATTGAAGGGGTATCATGCATATCACTTTATCACCTTTCAGCACCCAGTTCTTGTCCAGAAGGATCATTGCTAACTATCATTGTTATAGTTGTCCCTTCTCTGCCTTAATTGCATTCTCCTGCTATTTGTGGCAGATTTTCTACCATGGACTGGTCTTTCTGGCTCTCTTCTCTATTATCTTGGGAGATTAATATCATACTATCTTTTATAAAATATATATTCTAAAATGAGTGCAATAATTCTATGTCTATTACTCTCCCTCTGACTCATTTCCTCAGCATAATACTCTGTATCCATCCATGTATAAACGAATTTTATGATTTCATTTTTCCTAACAGCTGCATGGTATCCCATTGTGTAGATGTGCCACAGTTTATCTACTCATCTGTTCTCAGGCACTTGGATTGTTTCCAGATTCTGGCTATTGTGAATATTGCTGGAATGAACATAGAAATGCAGAGAACTTTTCTGCATTGTGTTTTTGGGCCTCTGTGGTATTTTAATAGGCATGGTATTGTTGGAAAATATGGAAATGCAATTTCTAGGTTTTTGAGGAATATCCATATTGTTTTACAGAAACAATGGACCAGTCAACATTCCCACCCACAGTGATTGTTCTTGTTCTGCACCAGCATTGGTTGTTCTTTGTGATGTGTGCCAGTCTCTGTGGTATGTGATGATACCTCATTGTTATTTTGATTTGCATCTCCCTAATGATTAGAGATGTGGAGCATTTTCTTCTTCTTTCTTTCTCTTTCTCTTCCTCTCTCTTTTTTCTTTCTCTCTCTTCCTTCCTTCCTTTCTTTTTTCTTTCTCTTTCTCTCTCTTTCTTCTCTCTTTCTCTCTCTCTCTCTTTCTTTCTTTCTCTCTCTCTCTCTCTTTCTTTCTTTCTTTCTTTCTTTCTTTCTTTCTTTCTTTCTTTCTTTCTTTCTTTCTTTTTCTTTTTGGGTCACACCTGGTGGGGCTCAGGGGTTTCTCCTGGCTCTGCACTCAGAAGTCACTCCTGGCTGTCTTGGGGGACCGTTCAAACTGTCATCTGTCCTGGTTTGGCTGTGTGCAAGGCAAAGGCCCTACCGCTGTGCTGTCTTTCCACTGGTGCTTGAAGCTGTGAGCAGGGTAAGCAGATCCAAACCCATGTGTATGTTGTCTTGTTCAGTGTTGCCATCTCTAACTAACTGCCATAACTAATTGAATGGATAAGCAATCTGCAGACTCCACCCTCCATCTTTCAGGTCAAGTCTTTCTTTTATAACTATCTCCAATGTCTCCAGGGACAAAATTGTTTTTAGGGATTTTCTTTGGTTTTATTTAGGAGGTGCTTCTATTGGTCACCCCATTTAACCATCCCTACATAGTGGACTTTATTCCTCTGCTAAGGGAAGCAAAGAGATAAAATAGTCATATTGGAAGTCTGTAATTCCACCTGTTTCTCTGTGGGGTGCATCTATCAGTATTTTTAGCTTTTTTTTTTTTTTTTTTTTTTGGTTTTTGGGCCACACCCAGCGGTGCTCAGGGGTTACTCCTGGCTGTCTGCTCAGAAATAGCTCCTGGCAGGCACGGGGGACCATATGGGACACCGGGATTTGAACCAACCACCTTTGGTCCTGGATCGGCTGCCTGCAAGGCAAACGCCGCTGTGCTATCTCTCCGGGCCCTCTATCAGTATTTTAATAACTTAATTGTATGTTCTGTTCATTTTTATTATTTGTTTTCAAAGTGTGTATTCAAATTTTTATTTTAAAATATAGTTATTATATTTTATAATTTAGTACAGTGAATTGCAATACAGTTAATAGAGTTTCAAGCCAGGCACTTTCCAGCCCCTAGTATTTTTTATTTTCATTTTTTAACCAGGAATGATCTTCCTAGAGAGACTTAGTAAGAGGCATTGGTGCAGAGAAACAGGAGTTCTCAACACCCCTGCCCTTCGTAGGGAACAGACCTTTCCCCTGGGGGATTTTTGGTGGTCCCCAAGACAGCGACAGTTCCTGACATTTCCACTAGAGGACACCATGAGCCCAGCACCTTCTTGCGGGCACAGATGGGCATTAGACTCCTCGCTGCCCTCTAAAGGTTTTGTGATGCCCACATGCTGGTGGCAAAGCCTGTGAGAAACAGGGTGTGAAGGAGGCTGGGGGAAGCTGCTTCCAAATTTTCCCCAAACCGAGTTGTTCTGTCCTGGCAGATGCTCAGCCCAGGCACCATGCCACTCTCAGCCTCCTCTGGACCCTGGCACCAGGGCTCATTCCCTTCTCTCCCAGTACAAGCTGCTAGTTTCTTCTCAATATCCAGAATCACTCTTTCTGAGCGGAAAGGACTGGGGTGTGGTGGAGGGCTGCTTGCCAAATGTGGCCATGTCATATAAAGTCAAAGTCCAGCCTTGAAGACTCTTCAAGGGTCAGGAAACGGGCAGCTGTGCCAAATCCTCCAAAAGATCGAAGATCAACTTCAGGGGAGTTGTAAGCGGTAATGGAAAAGTGTGGCGACCTGCAGACTCAACCCTTATGCCAAAGAATTCAATAGTTTGGGGCCAGAAAGATGTATACCGAGATTAAAGTGTTTGCCTTACACATTGCCAAGCCGGGTTCAACCTGGATTCCATGCCCACATATGATATGGTCCCCAAAGTGATCTCTGAGTGCAGAGCTGGAAGAAAGCTCTGGGGACTGACAGGGGAGTCCCTGCCTGCCACACACAACAACAACAAAAAAATCAGGGCCGGAGAGATAGCATGGAGGTAAGGCGTTTGCCTTTCATGCAGAAGGTCGGTGGTTCGAATCCCAGCATCCCATATGGTCCTCGAGCCTGCCAGGAGCGATTTCTGAGCATAGAGCCAGGAGTAACCCCTGAGCGCTGCTGGGTGTGACCCAAAATTCAAAAAAAAAAAAAAAAATCAGCTGTTTCTTCCTATACGAGTAAGTGAACATAGGGTCAAGGGTTGATCTTCAAGTTTTAGCTTAAAATTATAGTGGGAGCAGGTCAGAGAGATAGCATGAAGGCAGGGCATTTGCCTTGCACGCAGAAGGACGATAGTTCGAATCCCGGTATCCCCGAGCCTGCCAGGAGATTTCCGAGCGTAGAGCCAGGAGTAACCCATGAGCACTGCCAGGTGTGACCCTAAAACAAACAAAAAAATTATAGTGGGAGTGATAACACAGTGGTAGGGTGTTTGCCTTGCACGTGGACTACTCAGGACGGACCCAGGTTCGGTTCCTGGCATCCCCTATGGTTCCCCTGAGCCTGCCAGGAGCGATTTCTGAGTACAGAGCTGGGATAAACTCCTGAGCACCTATGGGTGTGGCCCAAAAACCCACCCACTCCCCCAAAAAATTTATAGTGAAAGAATTGAGTCCTCGCCCAAAGAAGGTCCCTAGTCTTGAGCCAGAATTCAGTCTGCCGGGTTCAGCCAGGAGGAAACTCAGAGCTGCAGAGCAGGGGCTGCTGCGTCTGTATAATTGCCTCCCCTGACTAGGCCAGGGAGTCTGGGTTCCCTCTGAGTTGTTGCTTCATTTCCTTCTTGGCCACCGAGCACAGAACACACCCTTTGTGTCCTGCTGAGTCACGGGCCCTGGGGGTGGGGGGAGAGATGGGGCATGGGGGTGCATGGAGGATCTGAGGATCTGGTAGTTCTGGCACAGCCCTTCCTCCCTCCCACACACTTCCAGTGAATTCCTCCAGCCCAGGCCCACAACCTACTCCTGCCACCTCGTTATGACTGGGACATTCCAGAGAATAAGATTTTCTTTTTCTTTTTGGTTTTGGTCCACACCTGACAGCGTTCAAGTGCTGTTACTCCTGGCTCAGAAATTACTCCTGGCAGGGCTTGGGTGACCATATAGGATTCCAAGAATCGAACCTAGATTGGTTGCATGCAAATGTCTTTCCTGCTGTACTCCCTCTCCAATTCCAGGCATGATTTTATTTTACTGTTTTTGGGAGGGCACACCAGGCAGTATTCAGGGTTTTACTCCTGGCTCATCACTAAGGGCTCATTTATGGCCATCTCACGGGATTATATCAAACCCGGGTCATTTGCATGCAAGGCAAGTGTCTTGCCTGCTATACTGTCTAGCCTCAGACACGATTTCTTTTGCCTTACATGTGGCCAACCCAGGTTTGATCCTCCATGTACCATATGACCCCCAGAGCCAACAGTGCAGCACCAAGAGTAACAATTGAGCACCACCGGGTGTGACCCAAAATCAACAGCAATAAAATAATAAAAATAAAAATATAACATTTTATTGAGAGACTGGAAAGACTGTAAAGAGGTTAAGTAAGACCTTTGAATGTAGTCAACCCTGGGTCCAATCCCTGGCTCCATACATAATTCCCTGAGCACCGCCAGGACTGATCTCTGAGCCTTGAGCACTGCTGGTGTAGTTCCAACTCACCTACCAAAAAAGGAAAGTGGTTTTTTGGGTTTTGGTTTTTTTTGTTTTTGTTTTTGTTTTTGTTTTTTTGAGTCACACCCGGCAGCGCTCATGGGTTACTCCTGGCTCCATGCTCAGAAATCACCCCTGGCAGGCACAGGGGACCATATGGGATGCCGGGATTCGAACCCCTGTCCTTCTGCATGAAAGGCAAACGCCTTACCTCCATGCTATCTCGCCAGCCCCCCAAAAAGGAAAGTTTTAAATTTAATTAGCATTGTTTTTATAATTTACACAATTTTCATTACATTACATTTCATTATATTAGATTCAACCTCTGTATATACATATTACATCAGGTTCACCTCCAAAGTCCAATCCGCCCTTCACCATTCAACTGACCCTGAGTCCTTTCCACTCCCCCTTCTTCCCTTCCTTCCTGGGAACTTCTAATTTGGTTTGATCTTCTATAGTTTAGTTTCCCTCTGTTTACTTAATTCTGTTTCTTTATCTTCTACCTAAGTACTGGCCTTTCCCTTTATATTAATAAGCATATCATTGTGAATGGCAGTGCCCGAACTCCTAGGTGTCCCATCAGGCTGTGCCCCCTCTCCAGGAAACTCACTGGCCCAGAGGGCTTGCACAGGTCTTTCTCCAATGGTGCAACCTCGGTTTCCTGAACACAGAAGCCAGACTGGCTACATCACTGTTTTCAGGGACATTTGAGACGTGGCATGAGTCTGTGATAGAGCAGCTGCAGGAGGAAGTAAAGGCCTTCAAATAATCCATTGGGGGGGGGGCACTAGCACCTGGCTCAAGGACTTTGCTTGCCAGCAGCACATGTAGTAGGTGCGGGCCTAAGAATCCAGTCTCAAAAGAGAGAGGTCCCCTTGTGGCAGTGCAAGGGAGACAGAGACATTTATTTATTTACCTGCTCAAAGAATAAGACCTGGGAAAGAACCAGTAGTGAAGCAACTAATCACTGCTCTGCAAGGGCAAGAATGGGGTGGAAAGGATCAGGTAAACAGAAATTCTCTCTGAGTTCCCATATATCCTGTGGAACTATTTAAATGCTTCACATTAGGGGCCGAAGAGAGCAGAGTGGTAGGGTGTTTTCTTTGCAAGTGGCCAACCCAGGACCAATGGTGGTTTGAATCTCGACATCCCATATGGTTCCCCATGCCTACCAGGAGCGATTTCTGAGCGCAGAGCCAGGAGTAACCCCTGAGCATCACCAGGTGTGGCCCAAAAACCTAAATAAATAAATAAATACATAAATGTTTCACATCTCAAAAGTAAATAGGATTAGAGACTAGTGCAGCGGAGAGGGCACTTGCCTTGCATGTGGCTGATCCGGATTAGATCTTGGCACCCCAAAAGGTCCCCTGAGACTCACCAGGAGTGATCTTAATAGCAGAGCCAGGAGTAAGACTTGAGCACCCACAAGTGTGGTCCAAAAGCCAAAACAATAAAGTCTAGGTGAGTATCACAGGAGGAAGATCACAGAGGTATGAAATGGAAGATGGTGGTGAAACCCCTGAAAAACTATGTGGAATTTTAGTATCAGCCTGATTCCTTGCTGAGCTTGGAATTGCTTAGAAAAGGCTGACCCCATGTTCTGTATAGCAAGTGTTTTTGCATAAAGGAGAAACAGAATGTCACTTTTTCCTTTATTGCTTTGGCTTCTCTTCCTCCTGTCCTTTCCAGTGATTTCCAGTCAGATCTCAGGAGGGTGCTAGGCAGTGGCCCCTAAAGCCATTCATAGCCAGTCATCCAAGTGTGTGGGGAGGCACTGTGGGTCCTGTCCCCCTCTTTCAGCCCTCCAGTGGAAAGATTTGCTACTCAGCAGAAAGAGAAGGAAGGAGAGGAGAAAGCCATCAGGTTTCTTTCATGTTGTGCTGGGCACAGGGTGGAGTCTGCTGAACACTTACAAAAGCTAGTTCTAGCCAGGTAGCAAATCTCAGAAACAAGAAATCCTAGTAAGATATTCTTCTCAGTTCTGAGGCTGTCTCCTGAGTTTTCATCAGGACAGAAGGTCAGATAGAGCTGAAAAATCTTTGAATTTTATAGTGATAGTCCAGTGAGGAAGGCACTTGCTTTGCACATGGTCGACCAAGGATCAATCCCCAGAACCATGTATGTTCCCCTGAGTTTCATCAGGAGTGATCCCTGAGCACTAAGTGAGGAGGAGGATCTGAGTACCACTCAGTAAGGTCTACAAACAAGTCTTTGAACTGGGGTTAAAACCAACACCTCATGTTGCTGCCTTCTATTATTATATTTTTGAAAGAAGAGGGGCTTTTGGGCCACACCTGAGGTGGCTGCTCCTGACTCTATGCTCTGGAGCAACTCTGGAGGTGCTCAAAGACCCTCAGAGTGCAGAGGGTCAAACCAGGATGCAAGGCGAGCAGTTACCCCACTGCACTGTATCTTGAGCTCCCTACGGCACAAAAATAATCTCAGACCCTCTCCCCCACAGGATAGAGTTCTTATCTGACCTTTGGAGTCCATCTCTGCCCTTGAGTCAGACCAGGTTTGTTGAGCTCCCTGATGCCCTCTCGATGCCTTCCCAGTGTTTATACCTCCAGCTCCAAAGCCCACATCCGCTTTTCTCCCAGCCACACTGCTGGATCCTCAAAGCCCAGCTCCTGAGGGCTGGAAAGGCAGCCAATCCACCCCTCTGCCTTTCAACCCCTCATTTCCTGCCCTGTAGGTGTGTTTATCTTCTCACCTGAACTTTGGGTGTGCAGTCAGGAGCTGAAGCCAAATCTGCTCTGCTGTTTGCCCACATGAACCACATGCATCTTTGAGTCATTTTTTAATTTAATATATGATGAATAGATTTTTTTTCCTTAAAATCCGGTTTCTTAAATCATCTAAATCATGTCTCTCAGAAAGATTTTTTTTTGATCATATGACCCTGTACCCATCCATAAGTAAAACCAAAGTTTCAAGAAATAGTACTATGTGGGATGCACTCTGATATCTACTCTTTTATTGTAGTTACAGGTTCTTCTGGGGGGACTGGAGCAATAATACAGCAGTAGGGTATTTGCCTTGCATGCTGTCAACCCAGGACGGATGGTGGTTTAATTCTGGCATCCTATCTGGGTCCCCACAGCCTGCCAGGAGCAACTTCTGAGCGCAGAGCCAGGAGTAGCCCCTGAGCGCACCTGGGTGTGACCCTAAAAGCAAAAAATAAAAATAAAAATAAAAATAAAAAAGTTCTCTTGGTGGGCAATAATTGTACAGTGAGTAGGCAACCCAGGTTTGATTTTTAGGATTTTCAGAGCTGGATTCCGCACCCCTGCAGCCTACCTGAAGTGATCACTGAGCACAGAGCACAAAGCCAGGAGTAAACCCTGAGCACCACCAGGTCTGGTCCCCAAGCAACAACAAAAAAGTTCTTTTGGAGGAAAGGGGATAAACCCATGATGCTGGGAGCTATTTCCAGTTCAGTGTTCATTTTGATCCTGGAGAGAATTGGGGGTTGGGGTAGTCCATGCAGTTTTGGGGATCAAATCTGAGTCCCCTGAATGCAAAGCATGTGTTAGCCCACAACCCATCTTTCTAGTCCCTCCACTTTTATTTTTTATAATTTTTGTTTGGTTGAATTTGGGGCCAAACCCAGCGGTGCTCAGAGGTCACTCCTGGCTCTGCACTTAGAAATTGCTCCTGGCAGGTTCGAGGGACCATATAGAATGTCGGGAATGGGTGGTGGCTGAGAGGCAGGCACTTGCCTTACATCACGTCTGAGGTTCTGCGCTGAGATCTCGGTCACACACACACACACACACACACACACACAGATTCTCTCTCTTATACTACTGGGACTTGGGTTCTGAACAAGGAGGGAATGCCATTTTGTAAAGGCCACATGATATAAGCCAAATGCTAGGTTCAGGGGTCTCAAACTCAATTTACCTGGGGGCTGCAGGAGGCAAAGTCGGGGTGATCCTTGAGTGCAAAGTCAGTAGTAAACCTTGAACATTGGGGGGTGTGACCCAAACAACTAAAACAAAACAAAACAAAAAAAGATTCCTCTAGGGCAGGGCCACAAAATGTTGTATGGAGGGCTGCAAATGGCCCGAGGGCCGCGAGTTTGAGACCCCTGGCTCAGTCAAGCCTATTTCCATTAACACTGCCACAAGCTACCTGGCCACACCAGGTAGCCTTTCTGAAAGGGACAAAAGGGAGCAGTGGGAAGGTACTCCTGGATAATAAGCAATCATTTTAAAGATTATCAAAAAGCTAGAACAGGGGTCAGAGAGATAGCATGGAGATAAGGCGTTTGCCTTTCATGCAGAAGGACGGTGGTTCGAATCCCGGCATCCCATATGGTCCCTCGTGCCTGCCAGGGGATATTTCTGAGCATAGAGCCAGGAGTAACCCCTGAGTGCTGCCGGGTGTGACCCAAAAAGCAAACAAAAAACAAACAAACAAAAAAAACCCCAAAGAACTCGCCCTAAAAGCAGTCATTTATGGGACTGGAGAGATAGCATGGAGGTAGGGCGTTTGCCTTGCATGCACTAAGATGGTGGTTCAAGTCCCGGCATCCCATATGGTCCCCCGAGCCTGCCAGAAGAGATTTCTGAGCATAGAGCCAGAAATAACCCCTAAGCGCTGTCATGAGTGACCCGAAAACCAAAAACCAAAAAAAAAAAAAAAAAAAAAAAAAGGCAGTCATTTATGCCATCCAAAAAAAATCTCTGTGAGGGGCTTGAGTGATAGCACAGCAGGTAGGGCATTTGCCTTGCTCATGGCTGATAGGGATTTGATCCCCGGCTTCCCATATGGTTCCCTGAACATGCCAGGAGTGATTTCTGAGCCAGGAGTAACCCCTGAATACAGCCTGGTATGGCCCAAAAGCCAAAAATAAAAAATCTTGTGATAATGATGTGAGGGAGTGGAAACTGGTGGAGGGTGTGGTGCTAGAATATTTTATGCACTACACCCTGTCTCTAAACAAATTCCCACAGTTGGTGCTGTCCCAGCTGTATTTTAGAGGGGTGCATTGGAAGCCACCCCCAAGTGTGTATAGGGCAGGGGTCTCAAACTCAATTTACCTGGGGGCTGGAGGAGGCAAAGTCAGGGGGAGGCAGGGCCGCATAAGGGATTTCACACAAAAAAGTCCTCAAACATCATTATTAACAGTTTTAATTATTTCTTCTAAACATGAATAGAACATTGAGTGAAGATCATGAACAGTTCTTTGAACATGGCATCTTTTGCCTATTCCTTGCTGCCAGAGACTTGACAGCGCTTCTTCTCACAAATCTGAACCACATTTGGCTTTAGAGAGGAAGCAGTTGAGACCCTTAGTATGGCTTGAAGATGATCATCGTTAAGTATAGACCTGTACTTTGATTTATTGAAGTTCAATGTAGAGAATAACTTTTCACACAAATATGTGCTCCCAAAAAGGCACATAGTGTGCTTGAACATTTGGGAAAGCTCAGGGAATCTGAGGGGCAAGTCTCTCAAAAATTGCCCACGCATGTTTGCTTTTCCACTAATCTCCCTGAACTTGGCTTTGAGATTAGAGTTGCATTGCAGGTCAATGAGCTCCATTTGAAGCACAGGAGGGGCATCTTGCACATCAAAGGAAAAGGGGTCCACAAAAATTTGGAAAGTGGCTCTGTGCTTTTTGAAATCTGCAAATCTATGATCAAATTCCTTCTCTAGCTTAAAAATAGCATCAACATATTTCTCACCACTGAATGGTATGCCTGCATCCACAAGTTCCTTGCATGCTGGGAAATGGCAAAGGTTTGTCTGAGAGAGCTGGGATTTCCATAACACAAGTTTTGTGGAGAATGCTCTCACGTTGTCATAGGCAGCACTGATAAGCTGCCTGGGCCTAGTAGCATCTTGTTTAGTACATTCAGCTTATGTGTGATGTCAACAAGGAAAGCTAAGTCCATGAGCCATTTGTGATCACTCAACTCAGAAACAGTATTCCCATCCTTCTCCATGAAGGCTTTCACTTCTTCTCTCAACTCAAAAAATCTTTTCAGGACATTTCACCTGCTGAGCCAATGTACATCTCCATATTCTTTTATTTATTTTTTTTTGGGGGGGCCACATCCAGTGACGCTCAGGGGTTACTCCTGGCTATGCGCTCAGAAGTCGCTCCTGGCTTGGGGGACCATATGGGACGCCGGGGGATCGAACCGCGGTCTGTCCTAGGCTAGCGCTGGCAAGGCAGACACCTTACCTCTAGTGCCACCACGCAGGCCCCACATCTCCATATTCTGACTCCATTTCCTCTAAAAAAGCACAAAACCTCCTGTGCTTTAAGCCCCTGGATCTGACTTGGTTGATGCATTTCACAATAACAGACATCACATTGTCACATGGCAGGCATTTACTGCAAAGGGCCTGCTGATGGATAATGCAGTGAAGAGCAATGGCCTTCTCTACACCCTCCTCTTCAAGTTTTTTTTGAACAACTGCCACCAGTCCATTTTCCTCCCTGTCATCGATGGCACTCCATCGGTTATTATTCCAACAAACCTCTTCCATGGCAAACCTGTATTCTCAATGGCATCACACAGCTGCCGAAATATCTCATTAGTGGTGGTCTGGCCATGCATTGGAATTATTGTGAGCAGCTCCTCTGTCAATTCAAAATTGCAATCAACACCACGGACATAAATTGTGAGCTGAGCAGTGTCTGTTATATCTGTGCCCTTGTCAAGAGCAACTGAGTATGCATCAAAACATTTGGCTTTCTCACACAGTTGATGATAAATGTCACTTGACATGTCAGAAATGCACTCTGCCACAGTGTTGGCAGAAAGGCTGATTTTGCTAAACTGACCTTTCTTTTCCAGACAGATAATACTTGCAGCCTGTAACATGCAATTTTTAACAAACTCTCCTTCTGTAAATGGTTTCCCTGCCTTAGCAATCATCTCACTATGTAACTAGCTTTGACTGATGCAACATTCTCTTTGGTTGCTTTCTTGAATAAATCTTGTTGCCTCATTAGACATGCTTTAAGACTTGCAACCCGCTTGGCTCTCTCATTTCCTTGATATTTTGCACATTCCTCAGCATGTTTAGTTGAATAATGGCGTTTCAAGTTGTATTCCTTGTGCACTGCAACTTTCTCTGAGAAAATAAGACATGTGGGGATACCCCTGTGCTCAACAAAGAAATACTGCGTCTCCCACTTTTCCTGAAGTTGTCTGTGCTTGTCATCAATCTTTCTCTTCACTGCAGGCTTTGATGAAGTCATGATGAAGGTATGACAAAATCTAATTCTGTAATAAACTTCTCTCCCTTCTCTCCCTTAGGCCTCTGATAATGCAAGGGACAGCTGGCAGGAGCAGGGGAAATGACGTCTGTGCTAGGCGCAAAGTATTCGCGATTATTCAACTTACCAAATATTCGCAATAAAAAATCACATTAGTAAGAAAAAAATCGCAAAATAATTGCATTAAACATTTGCATACCCGGAACGGAACTGCTCGGGATATGCGAATGTTTAATGCGATTTTTTTCTTACTAATGCGATTTTTATTGCGATTATTTGGTAAGCGAATAATTGCGAATACTGTGATATTTGAAGGCCGGCCGTGGCCACAAAATGTTGTACGGAGGGCCGCAAACGATGTGCGGGTCACGAGTTTGAGACCCCTGGTTTAGGGGTTACTCCGGGCTCTAGGCTCAGAAATCACTCTGAGCATAGGAAGATCACTCCTGGGGATCACTCAGTGCTGGAAATCAAACTAGGGTTGGCTTCATGCAAGGTATGCCTTGTGCATATCATGCCGTATCTGAATGTGATTCTTTTTCTCTCCTTTTTGGCTTCACCTGGAGATACTCAGAAGCTACTTCTGACTTAAAGCTTAGTAGTTGCTTCTAGTGGTGCTTGGAGACAACGCTGTACTAGAGATTAAACTTTCTACTCCTGCAAAGTATGTGCCTTTTTTTTGTTTGTTTTTGTTTTGGGGTCAACCCAGCAGCACTCAGGGGTCACTCCTGGCAGGCTTGGGGGACCATATGAAATGCCAGGATTTGAACCACTGTCCTTCTGCATGCAAGGCAAATGCCTTACCTCCAAGTTATCTCTCCGGCCCCAAGTGTGTGCCTTTTGAGCTGTCTTCTTGGGTTGCCATTTTCTTCTCTCTCTGTCTCTGTCTCTCTCTCCTCTCTTGTTTGTTCAGCATGACTGGCTGCTCAGTGGAGCTCCTGGACCAAGTCTGATGGAATTTTGGGCCCATATATGGAGCTGGAGATAAAACCTATATTGGCCACAGTCAACCATCCTATTCACTGTACTCTTGCTGATATTTTACTTTCATACATAAACAAAACAGGAAAATGGATAAAATAAAACAAAAAGTGTGGGTGTACCTATTTAAGACCCTAGACCCACCCATTTCTGGGAGGGGTCTTGGGAACCGGATAGTAGGTGTAACCTTACCTGCTATACCCTCCCATTCCTGGGAGGGGTCTGGGAAATGTTATATAAGGCTTGGACCAAGGGAATTCGGCCCTTTTGGCTTTTTGCCCTTTTGGCTCTTTGCCCTGTTTGCGCTGCTGTGCGCTTTGGCTTCTGGGTTTCGGTGTTCTGGTCTTTGACCAGCATGGAGCCCAAAGGGAAGATGGCAAACAGGAGATAAGATGCAGGGCTAGCAAAATATTGCTGTGCATGAAAGGTTATGAATAGGCCACACACCTGTGGTGGTCAGGGCATGAATAAAGATGATGCTTCCTAATGCCTGCATGTGAGTGAGTCTTGATTACGCCGATTACCTGGGCCTGGAATCCACCAGCTGAATGGGAATGAAGCCATGTGGCTGGGGCCTAAGCACAAAGGCCTCCATCCATCGCCATCCAGCACCATCGTTAATTATTTCATGCAACAAAAAAGAAAATTTTAGACTATAAGATCACAAACACACACACACACACACACACACACACACACACACACACACACACACATATATATATATATATATATATATATATATATATATATATAGTGCCAAAAGGGAAGAGGAAAGGCAGGTGGATAGCTCTGATAAAAATCATAATAGCAGGGCCCGGAGAGATAGCACAGCGGTGTTTGCCTTGCAAGCAGCCGATCCAGGACCAAAGGTGGTTGGTTTGAATCCCGGTGTCCCATATGGTCCCCTGTGCCTGCCAGGAGCTATTTCTGAGCAGACAGCCAGGAGTAACCCCTGAGCACTGCCGGGTGTGACCCAAAAACCAAAAAAAAAAAAAAAATTTTTTTTGGGCCCGGCGAGGTGGCGCTAGAGGTAAGGTGTCTGCCTTGCAAGCGCTAGCCAAGGAAAGGACCACGGTTCGATCCCCGGCATCCCATATGGTCCCCCAAGCCAGGGGCAATTTCTGAGCTCATAGCCAGGAGTAACCCCTGAGCATCTAACGGGTGTGGCCCGAAAAACCAAAAAAAAAAATAAAATAAAATAAAAATAAAAATCATAATAGCAGGGGCCAGAGAGATAGTACAGCCGGTAAGGCATTTGCCTTGCATATAATCTACCCTGGAACCACATGTGGTCCCACTACCAGGAGTGATCCCTCTGCACAAAGCCAGGAGTAAATACTTAGCATCACCAGGTGTGGCCCAGAAACAAACAAAAAGGGGTGACTGGATGGTCAAAGGTGAATTGAACTCTTGCTGGAAAATCAGTCTTGATGCTGATTTATGATGATCCTATATAGTGCCACATATCAGTGTCATTCCAATAAAACTTTTTAGAAAGGAATGAGGACAATGATCTGCACTTCAGGGTGAGTTTGGCACCCAGAGTAACTTCTCAGACCTGACATTGCCAGAGAATTAATGAGTTTGGAGTATTCAGCACCAAGACCCACCAAAGTTCTGCTCCATCCTTCCCTACCCTCACCCAGCCTGCTCCAGCTTCCAGGATTCAGGTTGAAATCTTTTCTGAAACTGTCAAAAATGACTGGCGAATAGGTGGGAGAAATAGCAAATTGGAAGGGCGTTTGCTTTGCACAAGGCTGACCTGGGATGGACCGGAGTTCAATTTCCAGCATCCCATATGGTCCCCTGAGCCTGCCAGGAGGGATTTCTGCGTGCAGAGTTATGAGTAACCTCTGAGCGCTGCTGGGTGTGGTCCAAACAAAACAAAAACAAAGGAGCCGGAGAGATGGCAGGGAGGTTGGGCATTTGCCCTGCATGTAGAAGGATGGTGGTTCGAATCCCAGCATCCCATATGGTTCCCCGAGCCTGCCAGGAGCGATTTCTGAGCGCAGAGCCGGGTGTAACCCAAAAACAAAGACAAAAACAAAAAACAAACAAATAAAAAACAAAATGACTGGCAAGTTGTAGCTTGTACAGCTCTCCTAACACATTGAGAAAGCTAAGTCTTGGTTCTGTTGGTGTGCCAGAAGACTGATCTTTGGTACAGAAACAGTAAACAACATGAACACCACTCTACAGAGGGTCCTCCAACTTGAGAGGAGATATCAGAATGTTCCAAGGGGATCCTGCTTGCTTTATGGTCCCCACTTGCTTTAGGCCTTTGGTCTTTTGAACTAAGACAATATTGTGCTGTCAACTGCAAGGGCTTGTGCCCCATTCACAGCAACAGATGGAAAAATTATCAATTCTATAAACTAATAAAATTATAAGGGGCTGGCTGGAGTGATAGCACAGCAGGTAGGACATTTGCTTTGCCTGCAGCTGCCTTGGGTTAAATCCTTGGTATCCCATATGGCCCCCCCTGAGCATCACCAGCATTCCTGAGCACAGAGCCAGAAGTAACTCCTGAGCACCAACCAGGTATGGTCCCAAAATTCAAAAATATATGGTTAACAATCATAAAAAGATTAGAAATTGGGGGGGGGGGACAGAGAGATAGCACAGCAGTAGGACATTTGCCTTACATGTGGCCGACATGGGACAGACTTGAGTTTGATTCTCGGCATCCTATTAAGGTCCCTCGAACCTGCCAGGAGCGATTTCTGAGAACAGAGCCAGGAGTAACCCCTGAGCACTGCCAGGTGTAGCCCAAAACCTAAAAATAAATAAATAAATAAATAAATAAATAAATAAAAAGACTAGGAATTTAAATATATATACAAAAAATATAGGAAGTAGGAAGGCGCTTTGGGTTCCATACACACACACACACACACACACACACACACACAAAACATCTCAGAACAGAAAAAGGAAAGAAAACGAACAACAAAAGGAGAATGAAAGTGCCTTTGAACTGTTGACCTGGCTGTTTTCTCTGACAGGAAGTAGAAAGTGTGCATCTTCATCCCTCACAGTTTGCCACAGGGAAAGGGAAACTGCTCCTAGATTTTCATTAAAGGAAGATAGCTGGGAAGCCTCCCGGGGTCGCCAAGGGCCATCAACTGAGTTAAACTACAGATCTGCACGGGCTACCACGCTGGCGTCGCCTCTTTCCAGTCGAATTAGCATCACTTTACAGCTCCCTGGGCGGCCGGAAAGGGGCTGGGTGTCCGCCTGGGTGGGCGGGAAGCTGAGAGAAAGCAACCCAAGCCAGTCCTAACGGTGGTGCGGCTGTGCCGAGGCTTTTTCCGCAGTGAATCAGTGGGAAACGGAACTGGACAGACGGGAGGGCCGGGCCTGGAAAGTCTCAGGCAGAGCCGCAGACACTGGGCCGACTTGGGGAATGAATGAACATTCTTGCGTGGGCTGGTCGGCTGAAGGAGAGGTTGCCCCTTGGGGACTCGCAGAGGTGGGGTAGGTGGGAGGAGGGTGCCCCCACCCCACAGTGGTTCTTTCTCTTTCTCCCCTTTGCTTTTCCACATCCTTCCCAACCCAAGGCCACCCCCATGCGCTGTGGCCCTCCCTCCCGAGTCTGGCTGTGAGGATCCCAAGAGAAGAGGAGATGCTGCGGGCAAGGCCTCCCGAAGGGCTGCAGGCTCCGGCGGGCAGGGCCCTGCTGGGCAGGGAGGTGCTGGTCTGCTCTTTCTTTAGCTCAGGTGAGAACTGTGACAGCGGCTTAGATCTGGAGGGAAGCTGGGCCAGGTGTGACCAAGCCCGGGGTGAGATCTCACCTCTACGCTTGCCTGCTGCCCCTTCTCCCCTGGAAGGAAATCAGGTCGCCCCCTCTACCCCACTCCAGTAATTGTCAGACTGTGGGCTTGAGCTCTGTGGAATCAGTCATAGAAAAGTATGCATGCCGGGGCCCCAGAGGCAGGCGGGGGAGGGCTACAAGGAAATAGGGAAACATGCCCTGGTGAAAGGATGGGTGTTGCCCATTGTATGAGTGAAATTCAATCATGAATAACTTTGTGACTGTATCTCACGGTGATTCAATTAAAGACTTTTTTTTTTTTAATTCACGAGGTAGTCAGGAGATGAAAGCATAAAAATAAATAGCAATACATTCAAGGGACAGTCCTTTTTCTAGATAAACTTGTTCAGCTCCAGAACATGACATCTTACTCTATGACAGGCATGAAAATTTGGCTCTTGTAGCATTTTCAATAGTTATTTGAGATACAGATGTTTCTGTTCAAAATAACTCAAAAGTGGTTTGCTTTAATTTTCCCATTGCAGTCTTGTAATAATAATAAAAAAATGTTCCATTATAAAAAGAAGAGGTGCCAGAGGGATAGCACAGCAGGTAGGGTGTTTGCTTTGCACACAGCCAACCCGGGTTTGATCCCAGCATCCCATGGCTCCCTGAACCTGCCATAAGTAACCCCTGAGCACTGCTGAATGTGGCCGAAGAACGAACACACACACACACACACACACACACACACACACACACACACACACGAAAGAAAAAGAAATAAAGAAAAGCAGAGAGGGACCCTAGAGATAGACCAGGGCTTAAGACACTTGTTTGCATGCAACCAAGGCACCCCATATTGTCCACTGAGCTCCACCAGAAATGAGCACAGAGCCAGGAATTAGCCCTGAGCACTGCCAAGTGTGCCTCTCCACCTCCACCCCTCTACACAAATAGAAATGGGCATAGCATGACTGCCAGAGGGCAAGGAACCCAGGGGATAATCCCAAACTATCACCTCCAAGCCCATTCAAGTGGCAGGTGGATTTTCTTTGGTTCTCATCCACTTTTCCTTTTTCTCTGACATTCCCATCTCCCTCTATCCATCCTTCCTCTTAATCTTAACCCTGGGCTTTGGGATTTACTCACCCATGATTTTACTCATCCATGCTCAGGACATGATAGTGGGGGGGGGGGGAGAGGGGCGACAAATCTAAGAACCGAGGAGTTGGCCAGGATGCCAGGCAGACATCTGCGTTTGAGGCTGGGTGTAGGCCAGCGGTAGGCTCCACTGAGGGCTTGGATTCAATGTGTAGAGGGACACAGATGGCCTGACTGAAAAATTGGGGACAGGCACAGGAGCAGTATTTTCCCATGGGAAGGAGAGGAAGGCTGGCCCAGAATGGTCTAGGGTTTCATTCCACTCTGTAAATTTGAGGTATTAAAAAGGTGAGTGATGAGAAAGCAGCAAACAATCCAGAATAGGCACCTGGGGTAGGACTTGAAAAAAAGCCTAATTTGTGAGAAAGTTCCAAGACTCAAAAGGTTTAAAGTAGAAATTGAAGGATCTAAGGGCTGGAGAGAGAGGACAGGGGTTAAGATTCTTACAGTGCATGAGTCTGGTTAGATCCCCAGCACCATGGTCCCTGATCACTGACCCTAATCACTGACAGTAGATTGTAAATCCTGCTTCACCCCCACACACATACACACAAAGAAGCTGAAGAATTTAAAGGACGCTAGACTTTGAAGCTTCAGGGGAATCTCAGAAAGAGAATAGAACAAAACAAAACGTTTACAATTGGGGCCAGAGTTCTAAGATAGTGTGGGTAGGGCGTTTGCCTTAAACATAGCTGATTGGGGTTTTATCCTGGACATACCATATGGTCCTCTGAGCCTTCAAACAATGATTTCTGAACATAGAACCAGGAGCAATCCCCAAACAAAACCAAACAATAAAAAAAAAACCCACAACATTTCCAATCAAGTGTGAAAAACATTATATCCCCTACCCCAAAGGGACTTGTGTTAGTGAACCTCTTCTGTTGGATTTTGAGGAGGGGGCACTGTGGGGTCTGAGCCACACTTCGTGTGCTCAGGGGATCACCTTTAGTGGGGTTCCTGGGACCCCAAGGAAGAAACCCAAGTGGACCACGTGCAAGCCAAGTGCCTTAACCCCTGTGCAATTTCTCCAGAGCTCTTCTGCGCTTCTTTCAGAAGCTATACAGTGGGGAGAGGATAAGAATATTGGCCTTGGGGCCGGAGAGATAGCACAGCAGCATTTGCTTTGCAAGCAGCCGATCCAGGACCTAAGGTGGTTGGTTCGAATCCTGGCGTCTCCTATTGCCCCCCCCCCCCCCCGTGCCTGCCAGGAGCTATTTCTGAGCAGACAGCCAGGAGTAACCCCTGAGCACTGCCGGGTGTGGCCCAAAAACCAAAAACGAGAGAGAGAGAAGAGAGAGAGAGAGAGAAGTGAGAGAGAAGAGAGAGAGAGGAGAGAGAGAGAGAAGAGAGAGAGAGAGAAGAGGAGAGAGAGAGAGAAGAGAGAGAGAGAGAGAGAGAAGAGAGAGAGAGAGAAGAAGAGAGAGAGAGAGGAGAGAGTGAGAGAGAAGGGACTTCCCCAGACTGGAAGTTCAGCAGTTTGGATGGAGCGTGGGCCTATGTCCTGTGCTAGGGAATGTTTGCTTTGGAACTGACCAACAGAGGGGCTGAGGCAGCAGAGGGAGGTCTGAAGATGGGTAGATGATTGTCCTAGTCTTCTGGGTGATTTTGCCACTGTGAGTGCCTGGGAGAAAATTCTAGATTTAAGAACTTTGAGTTGGGCTAGGGCAAGGGCCCAGTCAGGACTGTTAACCTACCCACTGTCACTGTGGATTGTTTGTTGATCCCACTGGACAGTGGTGAGCTGGAGAGGCAGCACATTCCTGATGCCAGTCGCCTCTGGAATGGCTGTGTGGGTGACTCACATCCTGTTGCCTCCTTGGTCTCCATCAAAAGCCACATTTCCTGAGGTGGAATGGCTGTCCCTCAGTTGCCCCAGGATCTCCGTCACTCCTGGCCTCTGATTTTCTGATGTGTGGCTTTGCTTTCTTTCTTTCCCAGGAGGACAGAGGACGTGGACCTCAGAGAGAAATGGAGCCTTTGCAGTTTGAGGTCTCAGAGAGGTCTGTTGGGAAAAAAGCTCTCAGGGAATATGAGATTTGGTGAGTGGAGGGGGTGGTTAGGGATGTGGCTTAGCAGTAGTGCCTTGGCCGAGAGAAGCCCTGGGTTCTTGGAGGCTAAACCTGGCTAGAACACTGGGCTATCTGTTCTGAAGTTTGACTGGCGGAGAACCAAAGGTTCTGGGACCTCAAAAAACTCTAGGAGCTGTTTCTTGACAATTTTCTCCAGTCTTTTTGTTTATTTTTTTTGTTTTTGTTTTTGCCACACCTGGTGCCACTCAGGGATTACTCCTGGCTATGAGTTCAGAAATCACTCTGGCTTGGGGGGACCATATGGGACACTGGGGGATTGAACTGTGGTCCATCCTAGGCTAGCGCCAGCAAGGGCAGATGCTTTATAGCTTGAGCCCCACCTTTTCTCCAGTCTTAGTCATATACCTTTGTCCAAACTTTTTCTATATAAAATCAGTGGAAGAGCCTACGGTCGTGAGCTAGGAATGAATGAGTGCCCACTCCTTGGATGGCAATGAAGGGTTAGCCAGAAGCATTGGGACAGGTCTGGTCCAGCCTCTTACTGCTGTGAGAAGTTGCCTGCCAGGGCTATACCTCAAGCCAACAAGACTTGGAAGACCTCACTTCACTCCCCTCTGGCAACTTTCCCCTGACACCCTGGGGAAGGGGCAGAGACAGGAAACTGGGTGTCCAGTCTTGTTTGAGAGAAATGAGGTGATGTCTGGAGGCAGACAAACCTGCCTACGACCATTTCCTAGGTGGCATGTGTTGTTCCCATTGAAAATATTGAGGGATTGAAGAGGTGGGTCAGTGCTAGAGCATATTTTTGCCTTTCGGGTCTGTTTGATTCCTGGGACTGCCAATAAAAAATTAAAGGAGGAAACCGGGGGCGGAGAGATAGCACAGTGGGAGGGCATTTGCCTGGCATGAAGCCAATCCAGGACTGACAAGCGGTTCGAATTCGGCATTCCATTTGGTCCCATGAACTGCCAGGAGCCGCATTTCTACGTGCAGAGCCAGGAGTAACCTCTGAGCATTGCCAGGTGTGACCCAGAAACAAACACAACAAAAACAACAACAACAAAAAAGGAGGAAACATAATCTATTGTTGTCTAAGCAGGATTTGTTGTGGTAGGTGGGATGTTGTGGTGGGGGCTAGGATTTAGGGAGTATCTCTGAGGCTCTCAGGAGAGACTTTGTCCAGCAGGCCTCTGTTTAGGATGCCTTCTGAGTCACTTTTCAGTCCCCAGTCTCAGATTCATCTCTACGTTAACATGGTAAAGTTGTGCTGGAGCACAGTGGATAGGGCATTTACCTTGCACATGGCCGACCTGGGTTCAATCCCTAGGTATCCCATATGGTCCCCTGAGCCTGCCAGGAATGCATTCATGAGCATAGAACCAGAGAGTAATCCCTGAGCCACGTGTCAAATGTGCCCCTGTAGCCCCCCCCCCCAAAAAAAAAGAGGCTGGCTGAAGTGGTGAAGCAAGTGGATAGGGTGTTTGCCTTTGCATGCGTCTACCTAGACAGACTGTGGTTCGATTTTTCCCGGTGTCCCGTATGGTCTCCTCAGCCAGGAAGCTATTTCTGAGTGCATAGCCGTGAGTAACCCTGAGCATATAGGTATAGCCCTAAAACCAACCAAAAAAACAAAAACAAAAAAAAACATAACAACAACAACAAAAAAAAAAAACAAAAAAACAAACCCAAAATAGAAACTGAACCAAATCTGGTCAAAAAACTCTGCTTCTATCTTATATGTAGATTTTCTGATGTCAGGACCTTGAATTTGACCTAGTTCAGAGCCTGATGCCCCATGCCCCTTATTTGTTTGGTGTAGAAGGACATGATGAAGTTGGCCAGTGTGGACTCCTGGACCTCCTCCACCCTGAACTTTTCAAAGGCAAGACACAGGGCCTGCGACAGAAGCAAGCATGAGGGCAGACCAGGCAACTGAGGTCCTGCCGGAAAGAACTGTCTCCAATGGGGGGGGACCCCTGAATAGCCCCTTAAAATCATAGGATACTATACTGCTGAGGAGGCTGCTACCACATCTGCAATCATCACAGATGCCAGCTGCACTGGAAACATAATTTTGAGGGGCTGGAGTAGGACATATGCCTTGCAAGCAACAGACCTGGGTTTGGTCCCCTGCACCTATCATGGTTCTCTGAACCTTGCCAGACTTATCTCTGAGCACAGAACCAGGAGTAAAGCATGAACACTTTTTTGTTTTTGTTTTTTGGGCCATACTCAGTGATGCTCAGGGGTTACTCCTGGCTATGAGCTCAGAAATCACTCCTGGCTTTGGGGACCATATGGGATGCCGGGGGATCTAACCACGGTCTGTCCTAGGCTTGTACCACCGCTCCGGTCCCAAACCATGAACACTTTTTCCCCCAAAATAAAAACAAAACCAAACAAACAAAAAAATTTCACAAAAAGCCCCAAACCAAAAATCCATAATTTTAAATGTATCACCTATAGGAATTGACTATAGGTATATTTTTACCTTGCAAGACAGATTACTTTCTTGAGAAGTCTCAAGAGGAAAGTTTTATTTAGGTATTTGTTATGTTTGGGATCACCTCTGGTGTGTTGAGATCACATCTGACAGGGCTAAGGGGTCTCTATGTGGTGCACAGAATTGAATCCAAGTTAACTGCATGCAAGGCAAGAGGCAGCAGAAGACAGTTTTTTATTACTTCTAGGACACTGCGTCAAGGTATCTTTTATTACTCCCAGATTTCTCAAATGGCCATCGGGAATAAATTTTCCTGGAGAATTTCTGAACTTTGCAATTCCCCAACTATCCTGCCATGCGTTCAGGCCAAAAAGAGCAACTGGCCGTTTTTTTTTCTAGCCGAAAAAGAAAAAAAAAATGCTTTTTAACTCACCACGTGGTGAAGAAATTCACCACGCCCCAGGGCAAACTATTGTCCTCCCAGCTCCACCTGGCTGAGGAATGTAGGTCATTTACATATCAAAGAAAATCTAGCAATGGTTTGGAAGTCAAAAAAAAAATTTTTTTTAAGCATTTAAATTTCTAACTTAAAGGTTTCTTAAAAAAATTAATAAGAAAATGTTGCAAATTACTGTTGTTATTTTTGTTTGTTTTTCGGTGCACGTGAAAATTTTTAGCAGCGAAACCACTGCAAAAAAAATGAGTGGCGAAGCTTAAAAAAAAAAAAAAAAAGGGGGGGAGAAAAAAAAAGAAGCCGAATGGTTAGGGCGTTTGCCTTGCATGCAGAAAAAAAAGTGGTTGTAAAAAAGAAAATTAAAAATGTGTAATAAAAATGTGTATAATCAATCTAAATAATTATTAATATGTCTCTAGGTTAAAAAAAAATGTAAATGTTTTTAAGCATGTTCTACCAAAAGTAGTAAGTATTCATTCTTTCTGGTTTTCAACATTAATTTGTGTAACGTAAATTCCTGGTGTTTTCTGTTTAGAAAACTAAGTGAATTTCTATATTTAGAATTAAGCATAATTAAAATATTATTTTTGCAATTTTTCATTATATGTTACCAAGAACATTAATATTTGTATCACAGGAGGTTTTATAAAATTGGTCATGGTTTTATTTAAAAATGTATAAAATGTTTCGTTGCAGAAAAAAAAATTCTAAAATTATCTAAGTAATTTAAGTAATATTTGCTTTTTCTCTTCTCCCAGAACCTTTTAGTACCATTTATGTCATGGCATCATGTTGCTTTGCACAGAATACAAGCAAATGGCTTTTCTCGCTGCATGAGGGAGTAGTCCTCATGCAAACAGAAAATCAAAAAAAAATTAGTAAGGGAACCCCAAAACCCTCTTTTAGAGGAATAATTGGAGTTGAGGCGGTGTGACAAGCAGGCACCGGCGAGAAAAACTGAAATAAATGGCCTGAGTAAGGAAATTGAAGATTTTCCTAGAAGATTATCACAGCCTGTGGGCCCTGCTCTCTCCCTCAAGCTCAGAAGAGAATTCGAGGTCAGTCTCTTCCAAACCTGGAGAGGAGTGGAAACAGACAAGTCACCTCTAAAAATTCCTGCAGAGGGGTGAGATGCCCAGCCAGAAGAACCTCATGCTGAACCGACCAACTCATCAGCCAAACCTGAGTGACTGTGAAAAACCCTGCAGTGTCTACAACCTATCCTCAGAAAAGCTCTGTAAGTAATGGGGGTGCCCCAGATGGAGATTTCTCCAACAGTGCTGTATATGTGCAAAGGAAAAAGCCAAGTTATTCAAATACCGGGTAAGTACAAGGTAAAGGTGGAGAGAAAAACCATTTTTGGTAGCTAATTAAAATTCTAGTGGGCCTAACTTTAAAACCCACTTCTTTAAAAGTAACTCATGTAAAAATGCTCTTACTAGTTGTATTAAACCAAATCATAAATTGCAAATGCAAATGTTAGTCTAACTGAAGTAACTCAAAACTGTTTATTCATAATGCTATTATGCTTTTGTTTTCTGTTAATTAATTTGTGCTATCATTACAGACAATAAGAACAGCTATGCCATTCAAGTTGTGCTATTTACTGCTCCAAGGCCTGAGTGGGTTAAGTAATATTCCCCTGTATAATTAATCTAATCCTTTTCAGGTGTTAAAACTGTAAAAGTAAACCAGTTAACTGCTCCTTTAGGGAAATATGAGATTTCACCCTATCTAGAGATTGAAACTGCAGTCCCCTGTCAGCCTGAAGTAGCTACAGAAGATTGATCTTCGACCACGTTCCCTCTAATAACTTCTAGGGTAATGAAATCTCTAAAGCAAAATGGTCATCAAAGAAAAAAAAACTATAAGGGGAAAATAAAGGCCGCAGAAATTAATAAGCCAAGTTAACTACTAAGAATAACATTATGCCTATCTATCCCAGAGGTTAAAGCAGGTAGCAAAAATTATGCTTCTCTTGGTAATGTTAAAAAGTAAAACAGTCATTAATAAAAATAAAATTTCTTCATCTCTGTCTAACCCAGTGCAGGAAAGGCAACTGAAGTTTAGGGCTCTCTACCCCAACAGCTGTTTTAAGTTGCAGAAAATGAAGAAAAGAAAGCAGAAACCTCCTTATTTTCGTTGTGGAATTCACAGCCTATGTGAGAAAGAACTGCTGTCAAGGTGAACTGCATGCTTCCTGGGTTCACGCCTTCCATCCAAAACCTGAAAAGTGAAGCACACTGAGAATCCTCTCAAGATACGGGTCCTGGCGGGCACACTTCAGCCCTAATGCACTCACTAACTCTGAAAATGCTCTCCCTGGCACTTGCTAAGGAAGGGCTCGAACTGCTTACCTCCGGTCCTCTACTTCCCATGTGTGTGTTTGGGGGGCCAGAATGGGTGTGTAAAGCAAAACCTCAGCCTTTGCCTCCCTCTTGGGGGTGGGGGAAATTGGCCTCTGGCTGTCCCTGTCTCACTAGGTAATCTAACCTTTGCTTCTTCTACCTGTACTTATGTCAAAAGGTAATCCCGTTTAGCTTTAAATCTTCTGTTTGCTATTCATAACAGCACCAAATCTGTAAACCTGGGTCAGGTAGAAGGTACTCAGTGCTCAAAAGTCCTGCCTGATCCCTCTAGCCCAGGGTATTTACCTCCGAAACGGATATAAATATGTGGTAAAAATTTGGCTTATGCATCCCAGCATTAGTGCTCCCCAACATTAACATCATCCCAGGAACAGAGCCCATCCCTCTGCCTAGCATACATTTCTTAGGCACTCCTAGGTCTGAGCACTCTACTGGTAGGGCTCAGAAGTTGCAGGAAAATTGGTAACTGGAAAAGCAAAACTAGCAGGGCTAAACAGAAATAACAAACTCTCACAAAAGTTAATTTCAAATGTGTAAAACAAAATCAAGCACCATCAAGAGTAGCTGGCCAAGATACAAAGCTATTAAATGGTCCCTTATGGTCTTTATGGCATGGAATTCTCCCCTATCTAATACTCCTACTGGGGCCCCTCCTAAGCCTTTTTACTTCTGGTAGCCATTGGCCCATGCAGGGTTAGCTCATGCAAATAATTATGACCAGTAATATCAGAAAGTAAAGGCCCCAAAATCACATTGGCTTCTAGGATTAGAAGCCTCCAGTACAAGAAGTGGGGATTGAAAAGGGAAATCAGCCCCCCCCCCCACCAACCTTGGTGGGTGCCCTGCCCCTTAAGGAAGTCGTCACTGCCTCGGCCCCACCTCTACCCCTACCTCACGAATCATTGGTGTTATCGTAGCGGAAGTCCAGCCCTCAAGGACTCTTCTTCCCCTCCCACTTCCCATCCTATATAAGGGGGTAACGAGGGACCCACGAGGTCTTTGATTCTGGTGGGAATTCATAGACCCTGACCATTCATAATGGTCAGTATTAAAAGCACTTTTTAAAGCATCTGCTGGAACTCATAAGCCTCTTCATTTCTTTGCGCCGGGCAGCTAAAATTAGGACTTCCGGACCTTTCAACTTCTAGTTAGGCCAGTATATGAACTTGATTCTGGAGATAGCTTATGCCCTTACTTTCTGCTTCTTATTCTTTTTTGTTGTTGTTGTTGGTTTGTGGGTCACACCCAGCAGTGGTCAGAGGTTACTCCTGGCTCCAGGCTCAGAAATCCAGCTCCTGGCAGGCACGGGGACCATATGGGATGCCGGGATTTCAACCAATGATCTTCTGCATGAAAGGCAAACGCCTTACCTCCATGCTATCTCTCTGGCCCTCTGCTTCTTATTCTAAGGAAACTGGGGATAATAAGTGAGTTAGGCCTCTAGATATGTCCTTTTCTAACCCAGGAAGCTTAAAATACAGGGTGCAAAAGTGAGAGCTAATACAAATCAGGAGGAAGGAAGGGAAAATAAATGTGTTGACTTAAGTGTAAATAAGTCAACACACAGGCATCTTGCACTTGCCTCTGTCCTTCCTGACAGCTTGGGAAGCTTCATTAATTCCTCACTGGCTTAACTAGGGCTGTATCTATCCTCCAAGTCTCAGTTTCTTCTTTAAAAAATAAGGTAGAGGGGCCAGAGAGATAGCATGGAGGTAAAGGTGCAGAAGGAGGGTGGTTCGAATCCCGGCATCCCATATGGTCCCCGAGCCCGCCGGGGCAATTTCTGAGCGTAGAGCCAGGAGTAGTCCCTGAGTGGCGTTGGGTGTGACCCAAAAAAACAAAAAAAACAAAAAAATAAAATAAAATAAAAAATAAGGTAGAAAAATTACTGAGGCTACTATGTTTTGGGGCCACACCTGACAGTATTCAGGGATCACTCTAGGGGTGGCTGGGGGACCCGATGTGGTGCCAGGGATTGAACCCCAGGCAAGCACCGTCCCTGATGTACTATTACTCAGGCCCTATCTGAAGTGGCATTGAGAGTGTCACAGGAGAAACCAGAGAGACAGTATTGCAGTTAGCACTTGCCATGCATGCAGTCAATCCACTCTGAGCCATGACCCAGGAGTGAGCCCTGAGTATTCTGGGTGGGTATGGCCTAAAAACAAAACAAAACAAACAAACAAACAAACAAAAATGAAGAGTGACACAGAAGAGAACACTTGCCTAGCCCCTGGAACAAAGACTAGTGCAAAGCAAATATTCACTGACCCGTATGCCAGCCTTCTTCACTGCTAGTGCAGTTGAAGATAGGTGCATGGCAGGTAGAGTACAGGTGAGTTTCCTTATTCAGAGGACCCCTGGGGCCCAAGCAATGGTACAGCAGGCAGGATGCTTGCCTTGAAAGTGGCCGATCCAGGTTCAATCTCTGGTACCCCATATGGTCCCCTGAACCTACTAGAAATGATGCCTGAGTGCCTAAACCAGAAGTAAGCCCTGCGTACTGCTAGGTATGGCCCCCAAATACAAACTAAAAGAAGGGCCCCCTACTCCTGGAGAGCTCCTCATGTGTTTGCATTTTTGGTGTCATACTTGGTGATGCTCAGTGATTACTCTTAGCTCTATATTCAGGGATCACTCCAGGCAGTGCTTGAGGGACCATATAGGATACCATATAGGTTGGCTGCCTGCAATGCAAGTGCTTATCACTATGTGATAGCCATGCTTTATTTAGTTCAATTTTAACTTTGGGGGGGGGGGGGTTCCCTTCAAGAAGTCCAAGGTCCTACTGGTGATTCGTGATCAACTGATCCATGGTGGCACTTGGAGACATCCAGAGCTGCATCAGCTATACTCAGAGCAGCAGAGGGTACCAGTAGAACCAGGAGGAATGGAGAGATAGCATAAGGATGTTGTATTGCATTCCTCTGACCTGTTTGATCCACATAATTTTAGGGTCTCCAGAGTCCTGCCAGGAGGGGCCGGAGAGACAGCAGAGTGGTAGGATGTTTGCCTTGCATGTGGCTGACTCAGAGCAGACCTGAGTTCATTTTTTTTTTTTTTTTTTTTTTGCTTTTAGGGTCACACCTGGTGATGCTCAGGGGTTACTCCCGGCTATGTGCTCAGAAATCATTCCTGGCCTGGGGTACCCTGGGGGACACCGGGGGATCGAACCAAGGTCCATTCTAGATCGGCTACCTGCAAGGCAAACGCCCTACCGCTTGGCCACTACTCCAGCCCCCAGACCTGAGTTCAATTTCCAGCATCCCATATAGTCCCCTGAGACTGCCAGGAGTGATTCCTGAGCACCGCCTGGTGAGGCTCAAAAACAAAAAAACCAAATATCCCAAAGACAAAGAATTAAACTAAGGTTGGTGCATATGTCTTAACTCTCGTATATTTCCTCAACCTCTACTTAATTTAAATTTAATTTTACTTATTTATACTTTGGGTCTCCCAAGAGATATTCGAGACCCAGGAGACACTCCTAGAGATCTTTGGCAGCTGTTCAATTACAGGCTTAGTGCTGGGACCTGAGGACACTGATGAACCTGGTGGGACTGCCTGGCCCTGCAATGCTAGGGATCACCAGGGCCTTTCAACTGTGTTCCAGGGTTGCACCTGGTTAGGTTCCAGGGCAATGTGGACTGGGGATTGATGCTTGGTATGTGTGTGTCCTAAGGTTGTACTGTCTCTGTGCCCCATTTTTTTTTTTTTTTTTTGGTGTTTGGGTCACTTCCAGCTGTGCTCAAGGATTACTTCTGGCTCTATGCTCAAAAATTGCTCCTGGCAGGCTTGGGGGACATATGGGATGCCGGGATTCGAACCACCGACCTTCTGCTTGCAAGGCAAACACAAAACACACTACCTCCATGCTATCTCTCTGGCCCCTTGTTTTCTTCTATTTGGTTTTAGGTCCTACCTGGAAGTGCTCAGAGTTTACTCCTTGCTCTGTGCTCAGGTATCATTCTTGATGGAACTCAGGGACCATATTGGAGTTGAATTACTAGATTTTGAACCTAGGTAGGCGCCCATGCAAGGCAAGACAAGTACCCTTTCCATTATATTATGTCTCCAAGTCCTTTTCTTTTCCTTTTTGGGCCACACCTAGCGATGCTCAGGGGTTACTCCTGGTGGGTCTCGGCGGGACCTTATGAAATGCCTGGACCTGACTCTGGGTCAGCAGCATGTAAGACAAATGCCTATTTGCTGTACTATTTATTTAAAATATTTACTATTTTTTTTTTTGGTTTTAGGTCACACCCAGTTATGTACAGGGGCAACTCCTGACTCAGCACTATGATCTTACTCCTCGTGGGCTTGGAGTGCCATATGAGATGCTGGGGATCAAAACTAGGTTGGCTGCATATAAGGCAAGTGTCCTAGCTGCTACTATCAATCCAGTACCTTTTCTTTTCTTAATAGGTCATAGTCGGCACTGCTCAGGGGGTACTTCAGGTGGTGTTCAGGGGATCGTGTGTAGTGTTGGGGATTAAACTCAGGCATCAAACCCACATGTCTAGCAGGTTAAGCTGCTCTAGCCCACTTTAGGCCTCTAGCTTGTTGAGTAGTGTGAGAACACTTATCTGGTACTACCACATGTAAGATATTAGTTGAGAAGATTTTTTTTTCATTTAACTAAAAAGTTTATTTATAAGTAACTTAACATATTTTTTATATATAAACTATTATCCAAGAAAACAAAATGATAAGAGTTCAGACATCTCAGGTAGCACTTGACTTCTGGGCTCCAGAGAGGGGAAACTTTTCTTGAAGAAATTTTTCATTCTTATTCTCTAAACTTGTCTTCCTTGCTTTGATGCGGATTCGTTTCTCAAGTTTCAGTCTGAGAAAATGGTCCACGTAGGGCATTGCAAAGAATCGTTTCCTATTATATTTTTTATTTAGGTACCAAGGTATAGACCACTGCTTAAACTTGTACCAGAAGATTCTTCCAAAGATGTCTCTTCTCCAAGCACCAGGCCTAGAGTTTTCTTGACCAGTTTGAAGAAGTCTTATGGCATCTTCTCTTTCTCTGACAACTTTATCTAATGCATCCATGGATTCTACTACCTTGTCTAGCCGCTCCGAACTGGGCATGGGCACTCTCTGCCGCTTGGCCTCCTGCTGTAGGGTCAGGAGCATATTTCTTTCTTTCAGGAAGACATACCAAAGCTTATGTAAATCTTCATTGCTTTTGTTCCTTAATGGTTGACAGGTCCATGCAGCACTAGATTTCACTTTCTCTTCTCCCCAATTCTTCGGATCATCAAAAAATTCTTCCAGGCCTTTCCTTGGCAATGTGGTATGAAGTAATCGACACTGATAAAAAGATGTAGCACTTGTATTTTTATTTAAGAGGCTAAGACAAAACCCAGTGCAAGTAGGGGCTTGAATACTTATTGCTGACCTGGAAGCTGTCAAGACTAGTTGAGAAGATTTTGATGTACATTGGTGATCTTCACAGCAGCCCATTGAAGCAAGTTCGTCTTAGCCCTGTGTGGATGAGGAGATAGGGGCAGAGAGGTCTGCCTCTAAAAACTAAAAACAAACAAAAACCCAACCTATTTATTTAGCTTTGCTTTTGGGCTATACCAAAATACCAAATGGCTAGAATCTAGGGCTTACTCCTGGCTCGGTGCTCAGGGTCACTCCTGATGGTGCTGGGGGAACTGTTGCACTAGGTATCTTGCCTTGAGGCACAACATTTATTGGCTTCTGTGAGTAGCAAGGCAGCAGCACCTTGCAAGAACTACAGCCACCAGACCAAGTGAGAAGTGAGGGCAGCAACACTTGGTTTCAGAAGACAAGTGTCATCCTCTGCACATCTGCCCACCCTCTAGTGTTCAGTGGTAAGGTCAGCTAGAGTGCCTTTGTGTGAGAAATGGAATTCTCATTCCTCTACATTTTCTTTTTTTTTGGGTCACACCCGGCAGTGCTCAGGAGTTACTCCTGGCTCCACGCTCAGAAATTGCTCCTGGCAGGCACGGGGGACCATATGGGACGCCGGAATTTGAACCAATGACCTTCTGCATGAAAGGCAAACACCTTACCTCCATGCTATCTCTCCGGCCCCCATTACTCTACATTTTTTTGCTTTGGTGCCAACATCTGGTGATGGTCAGGGACAAGATGCTTTTTTCCTTTTTTTTTTTTTCCTTTTTAGTTCTTGGGTCACACCTGGCAGCGCTCAGGGGTTACTCCTGGCTCCACGCTCAGAAATCGCTCCTGATAGGCTTGGGGAACAATATGGGATGCCGGGATTCGAACCAGCATCCTTCTGCATGCAAGGCAAATGCCCTACCTCCATGCTCTCTCTCTGGCCCCTTCTTTTTGTTTTTTAGGCAAGGCAAGTACCTTATTTGTTGTACTATCACACTGGCCCCCATGGACCAGATGTTTTTCATCCGAAAGTGAGCACTGGCAAAGGCAAGCACCTCCTCCACTGTACTATCTCTGTCTCTCTCACCCATAGGCAGAGCTCACTCCTAGTGTAGCAGTTCCCCAAGTACTACCTGGAGTGACTCTGAGCACTGAGCCAGGAGTAAGCCCTGGACATTCTTAGTATAGCCCCAAAGCAAAGCAGCGCTCAGGGGTTACACTTCTGTCTCTATGCTCAGAAATTGCTTCTGGCAGGCTTGGGGGATAATATGGGATGCCGGGATTCGAACCACTGTCCTTCTGCATGAAAGGCAAACAAACGCCTTACCTCCATGCTATCTCTCCGGCCCTGTTTTTTTTTTTTTTTTTTTGAGTGACTGTAGCCAGTACTACCCTCTCACCTCCTCCTGACAGAAGCCTGTGTAGACTATTGTCCCACAGTTCTAGAATCCAAAGACCTGGACGCAGTTCCATGGCAATGCAAATTTCCTTTTTATGTTCCTCCAGATTTCTTCCTTTCTCTGCAAACCTATCCCAAGGGACCAGGACAACCTTCTAGATTGCCTTGGTTGCCTGACCACCTCAGAGAGTGAACCCTGAGCACTGTTCAGTGTGGACCCAAAACAATATAAATAAAATTTAAAAATGGGGAATAAAAGGTCCAAGGTTGCAAGCTGCGCCTCCCTGTTTGGTCCCTTAGTGGCAACTGAGTGTGTGCTCTAGAAGCCAGATGTGTGAGCACCCAGCCATGAATGTGACACCCAGGGAGGGCTCATGCAAGGGAAGGCAAAGCTGAATGTGCAGCTCACAGGGCAGGTATGAGAGCACCAGAGCCAGGCTTGTATCCAGTCTCCTCTTTCCAGCAACAGGAACAAAGAAGTAAGGACAAAGCAGAACACTGAGACTTTGAACAGATCCTTGTTTCCATCCAGCCCCACAACCTTGAGAGGAAGTAAAGCTGGAGGGAGGAGTCCGTTTTAAGGTGCTGCAACTGACTCAGAATTGCATTCCTAGGTCAGTGCTCCCGGATATGTACCTTTTTGGGGGGACATGACCTTAGGACATAGAACTTGCAAGCTACTTGGATCTCCATCAGGTAGGTCAGAGCATACTCAAGTGAAATGCAGGCCCCTAAGGAGCAATCTCCAAGGTGCTTATTTGGCCAGACAATGTCAGGCTGCTAGAGATGCTCCCTGGCCTTCCTCAGGGCAGTCAGGAATAAGCCCAGAGCATCGCTCTGGGTGTGCGGGGGAAGGCTCCAGAATATTCTATAGTATTTGTGGTTGGCTTTTTTTTTTTTTCAAATCCCTAGGACCTGCCAAAAATTCCAGGACCTTAATCTCCCATGGTATGATTAATCAACCTCGATCTTAAGCTGCACCCTGAAATGCCCTTTTCTTCAGTGCAAATAAGCCTTATTAAGGCAGGCACTATTTTTTTCATACCCTAGAGGGGGTCCAGACACCAGTCTCCTAGGAACTCTGCTTGGAAGCTGCTATGAGAACCCCAGAATGAAAGGGGGGGGGGCTGTTCTCAGAAAAGGGCAAAGCGGAAACGCGCATTTACAGGATCGACAGACTGCGCTCCAGCAGCCACAGTCAGAGTTAATCCGTGTCAATCCTTCTCCGCGCAGGTGTTGATTAAGGTTTCACACGGGTCTTAGACCTGGCGCGGGCTCTAGGTTGCGCGCCAGGACCCGGGGCGACGGCCACCGAGTCCCCGTGACTGGAGAGTCTGTTTTTTCCACAGACAGGCATGACTGCGGGAGCGACCGCGTGAGCCTCTCCGCTGCCTCCCCCGCGCAGACAGTCGCCCGTCTCGTCTCGTCTCGCCAGGCCAAGGGCAAGTCACAGGTGCGGCCACGTGCCGTGCCAGGCCGGGATCCGCAGCGTCACGCGCGTGGGGGAGGAGGGAGAACCCGAGGGGGCTCAGCCCCGGGGTCACATCGGGTCAGCTGCGCGCTCGCTGAGAGAGGGAGGCAAGACCGGTCAGCGCGGGAATAAAACCGGCGTGAACGTAATCGCGCCCGGCTGTCACAGCCTGAGAGGAGGCAGACGACCTCTCTCTCTCACTGGCTGTGGCGACTAGGGTCCCCCCAACGGGCGCCGCCCGGAACCAGCATCTGGACCAGAGAGGCCAGAGGCGCGGCGGCAGTCAGGCAGGACTAAGATGCCTCAGAGCGCCCCACGTGGACAATCCCGCAGGGGGCGGGGCCCGCGGCAGGCGGACCAATAGGCGGCGCCGCTGGGGTGGGCTACGTCACGCAGGGGCGGGTCACGTGGGGCGCGGGCTCGACTATAAATAGCGGGCCGCGGCGAGCGGGCGGACAAGCGTGATGGCCGCCGGCGCGCGCTGTTGTGAGGTTCCGCTTCTCGGTTGCTGAGGCGCCCGCGTTGCTGCCGCTGCCGCCGCTGTGGGGAGCGTGTGCTTCCGGGGTTGCCGCCGCCGCTGCCAGTGGGATCTACGCACCTTCGGCTCGGCGTAGTCTGTAGTGGTGAGTGGGGAGAGGCGAGCGGCGAGGCTCCACCCTACTCTCCTCAGGGCGGCTGAGCGCGCGGGCGGGAACCGCTTTCTGGCGGCCCCGGGCGGCGAGGCGCGCGCGGGAACGGCCCGGCCCTTTCCGGTTTGCTCCGGAGCCGGCCTGAGGCGGCTCGGGGCGGCTGCGGGCTGAGGCTGAGGCTGAGGCTGCGGCGCGCGTGCGCGGGCGGCGGTTGCCGGCGCCACGTGCCCCGCGCTCTGCGCGCCCGCCGGGCCCGGGGATTTGCTTGCGAGCCAGTCCGCACACGCGGCCCCGCGGGCGCTGCTGCTGCCATTGTGTGTTGTCTTCTTTCTCCGCCGCAGGTTGAAACACTCGCGTCCCTTCCGGTCTTGTCCGCCATGGCGTTCCACTCGGCGCCGGTAGCCCTGCGGAGCTCAAGCCGTCGCAGACAACAGATGCCCAGAGGCGGCCTATAGCAAGAACTCATTTCCGTCTCCGTCTCCACCTCCGCCTGCACCTGCACGGGGGTCGGCCGTTTACAGTATTTAATTTTTTTTTACACCATCTCTTATTTATTAGAGCATCCTTATTATTATCATTATTTTTGGCATACCTCATCTTTTGTTTACACACCTCGCAAAGCGACCCCAGCATGGCTCCCTCCGTGGCCACGCTGGTCGCCCTCAGCGCGCTGGCTGCTGCTACGGCTACCACGGCCGGCCCCGCCGCCGCCGCCGGCGCCCAGGACTACCTCTGGATGGTGATCCTGGGCTTCGTGATCGCCTTCGTGCTGGCCTTCTCGGTGGGCGCCAACGACGTGGCCAACTCGTTCGGCACGGCCGTGGGCTCGGGCGTGGTGACCCTGAAGCAGGCCTGCGTCCTCGCCAGCGTCTTCGAGACCACGGGCTCCGTCCTGCTGGGCGCCAAAGTGAGCGAGACCATCCGCAAGGGGCTCATCAACGTCACCATGTACAACGACACCCAGGAGCGGCTGATGGCGGGCTCCGTCAGTGCCATGTTTGGTAAACGGGGGTGCCCCCGATGGAGGAGGACATGGGGGGATTACCGGGGATCAAGGCGCTTGCTTGCAGGGGCCGGAGAGGTTGCATGGAAGTAAGTCGCTTGCTTTGCTGCCCGGTGTGACCCAAAAACAAAAAAAACAAAAAGGCGCTTGCGGGCTCCAATCCAGTCCAATCCAACCCAATCGAACCTTTGGCTTTGCTAATGCTGGGACCGTTCTTTTCAGGTTCTGCAGTTTGGCAGCTGGCCGCCTCCTTCTTGAAGCTGCCCATCTCTGGAACCCATTGTATCGTTGGCGCCACCATTGGCTTCTCCCTCGTGGCAAAGGGACAAGAGGGGGTCAAGTGGTTTGAACTCGTGAAAATCGGTATGTCATTCTTTTTTTTTTTTTGGTGGGGGGTCCATACCTGGGAATGCTCAGGGCTTACTTGCTGACTCTGAGCTCAGGGATCATTTCTGGTTGGGACCATAGAGGGTGCCAGGAATTGTCGGGGATCAAATCCTGGTAGGCTGACTGGAAGACAACAATTGTTTTATACTTTATCTCTCTATTACCTTTCTGGGTAGGTTTTGTTCTAAAGCTTTCTTACCTCCCACCCACCCCCACCCCCTTGTCTTTCTGGGAAAGTATGGGGTTCGGGGTTAAACGGAACAAAAGACAATTGCAGAAAACATTGACATTGAAATTCTCCCCCCCCCCCCCCATTTACACTATTTGACAATATTTTTTCTTAATGTGTTCTATTGCAGTGCTGTCTTGGTTTGTCTCCCCGCTGCTTTCCGGTATCATGTCTGGGATTTTATTCTGTCTTGTTCGTACATTCATTCTTCGTAAGGTAACGTTTACTTTCCCTTTTTCTTGACCTTCTAGTGAGTCATGTACAATTCAAACTAGGAGCATTCGTAAACGTGAGTGGTATGTAGACTTGTCACTTTGCAAAGTTGAAAAAAATTACTACGTGTTGCGTAGTTCTCTGAAAGGAGCAGGAAGAAAAAATGCAATGGATTCTACCAAGGTATGCCAAGAAACAGCTGAAGTGTGAAAAAGTTATTTTTTGAGGGTTTTTTGATTAAACATATGCCATTATATTTATGCCAATTTAATTTGTTTGTACCCCAATTGTATGTACCTCAAATTGTGCCCCAATTTGATTTGGGGTTCAGCATATCACTGTCCCCTGTATTTTTTCCCCTGTATTTATTTTTGGCAGAAAATTAAATAGAGTAGTTTGGGTCTTTGCATTTATTACTGTACAAGCTAGGTGGAGAAACAACTTTACAGAGTTGACTTGAATTTCTTAAAGGTAGGTATGTTTACCCCTTCATAATTTAGATTTCCATTTAATTTCTTTCCATATGAAAGTCCCTTCTGAGATCTCCCCAATGCCAGATCTTAAACTGACTCCAAAATGAATGTTGACAAGGGCTGTGCAATTACAGTAACAGTAAGAATAAATGCATTTTCCTTAGGATACTGCTCTTTTCCTGAAGTGGTTTTTAATGGTTTAAGTTCTTTTTTTACACTTTATTGATTGATTGATCGATCGGTTGTTGGGGCACACCCAGTGGTGCTCAGGAGTTACTCTTGGCTCTGCACTCAGAAATTGCTCCTGGCAGGCTGGGGGACCATATGGGTGCTCGAAATCAAACCTAGGCCCTCCTGGGTCAGTTCTGTGAGAGGCAAATGCCTTACTGCTGTCCTATCTCTCCAGCCCCTATTTTAAGTTTTTAGAATGCTTTGAAATTGTAGAAATCTGATTGAAGTGAGGTAGCTTTACCCCACGGGAACAGAATATTCAGACCCGTTTGGTCATAATTCTAATCTTGTGTAGGGAAAGATTTGTGCTACTTCTCTTTGGGAATTCTCGGATTGGTAAAGGGAGTGAGGAATCACTCATTTCTGTGGCCAGTCTGAGATGATAGATTGTGGCAGTTAATACGTTGAAAGCTTCATGTATCTGCAGCTTGATTAAATTTTTGGGATACTTGATGTATTTTTATTATATCCATGTAGTTTGCTACATACCAGCAAATTGGGAGAATTAGTAGGTTCTGCTATTAGGGATTCCTGTTTGGTGAAGATACATATCAATCTGTTGATTATGGGGAAGCAGATCATTCTGATATTGAGAGACCTTTTATTTCTCTAAACAAACTTTTCCTGGAGAGGGAATAGGGCTGTTCCAATGTATAAAGAATTCTAGGTGCCCCATGTATTTTTTAATCTGTTTGTTGGGGCCTTCCCTCTCTAGTAGTACTTAGGGGCTATTCCTGACTCTTCTCGGGGGTCACTCCTCTTGGTGTCAAGTTTTTGTATTCTGGCCCTCAGCATACGCAGTATGTCCTGTAACTCAAATTTTAGTTATTTGGGGCCTCTCTAATGTTGCTGGGTGCTGGGGATTGAGCTTGTATGATTCTTTTCTGTCTAACATTGTTTTTTTATTAGGAATCACATGAAGTGTGTCTAGGAAATTTTTTTTTTTTTTTCGGTTTTTGGGTCATACCCAGCAGTGCTCAGGGTGTACTCCTGGCTCTATGCTCAGAAATTGCTCCTGGTGGGCTCAGGGGACCATATGGGATGCTGGGACTTGAACCACTGTCCTGCATGCAAGGCAAATGCCCTACCTCCATGCTATCTCTCCAGCCCCTAGAAAATATTTTCAAACTCAGGAGCCTTTCCTCACTTGAACCTCTGTTACACAGCACGGACTGGACTTGAGCACTATGGTCTTGGGCTCCATTCTTGGCACTGCCTCTGACAGGAGGAGGTCTGTTGTTACCTTTTGTAGAACTGGAGGTTCTAAAAGGAAAGGTTTCCCTTTCCTGTTCCATGTATTTGAATGATTTACATTATTTCAGATAAAGCCACTCTTCGGCCACACCGTGCAGTGCTCAGGGTTTATTCCTGGCTCTGCGCTCAGGGATCATATGGAATGCCCAGGATCAAACCCAGGTCTTCTGTTTGCCGCTTATCACTCTGACCCTTCAGATAAAGTTTTGAGTGTTTCATGTATCAAAGGGTGATGAAATTTTCATTAATAATTTTAGCTCCTGGGCCAAAAAAATTTAAACCTGGGGTTTGGCTGTACTATTTTCTGGCTCCTGTAGGTTTCTTTTTTTTTTTTTTTTTCTTTTGGGAGCTGCACCCGTTTGACGCTCAGGGGTTACTCCTGGCTATGCGCTCAGAAATCCCCCCTGGCTTGGGGGGACCATATGGGACTCCTGGGGATGGAACCGCGGTCCTTCTTGGCTAGCGCTTGCAAGGCAAGACACCTTACCTCTAGCACCACCTTCCCGGCCCCTCCTGTAGTTTCTTTAAAAGTTAAAACCAGGGGGCCGGGCGGTGGCGCTAAAGGTAAGGTGCCTGCCTTGCCAGCGCTGCCTTGGACGGACCGCGGTTCGATCCCCCGGTGTCCCATATGGTCCCCCAAGCCAGGAGCAACTTCTGAGCACATAGCCAGGAGTAACCCCTGAGCGTTACCGGGTGTGGCCCAAAAACCAAAAAAAAAAAAAAAAAAAAAAAAAAAAAAGTTAAAACCAGGAGAACTAAAATTTGATAGTTTTCAGTGGGCCTGTATATACTAGTTTTAGATCTTAGCTTGTTCATGTAGAATTAGTATATTAAAGGAACTTGTCTTCAGTCATTGATTTTCTTACTGTTCCTTAAACATTTCACATGTCTACCCCTGCGCCTTTACACATTCCTAGTTGTCTGGAGTATTGCATTACCCACATATCCAGATAGTTTGCTCTTCTGTAGCCTGAGGTCCATGCATATTACTTGTTCATTTGTACTAGTACATTTATTCCATTAGATCATAATGTGACCCCTCTGTCTCCTGGCCTCAATTGAATTGTGCCCTTCCTTTCAGTCCTATCTGCCAAACATTTTTAATTTTTAATTTAATTTTTTTTGTGTGTGTGTGTGTGGTTTTTGGGTCACAGCGGCAGTGCTCAAGGGTTACTCCTGGCTCCATGCTCAGAAATTGCTCCTGGCAGGCACGGGGGACCATATGGGATGCCGGGATTTGAACCAATGACCTTCTGCATGAAAGGCAAACGCCTTAACTCCATGCTATCTCTCCAGCCCCTCTGCCAAACATTTTTTGTTGTTGTTTTGGGCCACTCAGTGGAATAGTGCTAAGGACTTACTTGGCTTTGCTCTGGGCCCACTCCTGATGAACTCGGGGACCATGGGGTACTGGGGATTGAACCTGGGTCAGCTGCATCCTGCAGACTAGACTTTATGTTTCCCCTACTTATTTTTATTTTTGGATTACATCCTGTGATGTTTAGTATTGTTCCTGGCTCTACCCTTGACAATAACTCCTGGTGGGATGCCAGATAATCTAACCTGAGTTGGTTGAGTAGAGATTGCAAGACAAGTATACCCCACTGTGCTGTTGCTCTGCCCCTCCCCTCTTTTAATGTACATTTTCTTTTTATACACCCTATGCATTTGGGGTCACTCTGAGCTGTGCTTGAGGGATCATGTAATGCCAGCATTGAATCCAGGCTCCTGCATTCAAAGCATATATGCCTCTAACCTGTTGAGATATTTTCCCAGCTGTTTTTTCTTTAGCATTTATTTAGTACTTTACCTTATTCTTTATTAGAGTGGCTGTAAGTTCTATGTAAAAGCAGGAATTTTGTCTCGTAGATCTAGTGCACGATAATTTTTATTTTTACCCATTAATATATCATTAATTATGGCATTTATTATGTTTAGTTGTGTTGCTTATGTGTCCATATAAAAGCAACATATCTTTATTTATTTATTTATTTATTTATATTTTGGTTTTTGGGCCATAGCAGCCATGTGCTGCTACCCCTTGTGCTATTGCTCTGGCTCCTCTTTAATTTTTGGAGATACAATAAACAATGAAAAATATTCTAGTATCTTACCGTATTTGCCGGCGTATAAGACGACCCCCTAATTTTGCAGTTAAAACATAGGTTTAGGCCTATATTCGCTGTATCAGACAGAACGTTCCTGTGCTGCAACTGTATATACCACAGTGAGCCAGTCACAACAAGCAAAGGTTCAAAGGTTATACTGTAATAGACTTCCTCTCTGACTCTGGCCAATCTGAGCAGGCTTTTGACAGTGTAGAATTGGGTCCAGAACATTGTCTAATTTGCATGCATCAAAAGCCTGCTTGGATTGGCTGAGTTAGAGAGGCGGTCCGAGCAGCCTTGCAGTGATTGGTGCAGGATCGAGTTGGAAAATTCCTTTTGTGGCAATATTCAGACAGTTTTCATTTAGCGGAATATTGAAACATTTTTCGGGATATATTTGGCGTATAAGACGACCCCCGATTTTCGGTTGACTTTTTTTGTTTCAAAAGTCGTCTCATACGCCGCCGGAAGGTATTCTCTTTTTTTGGGTGTGGGGGGGCACACCGGGCAGTGCTCAGGGGTTTCTCCTGCTTCTTCGCTCAGAAATCACTACTGGCAGGCTTGGGGGACCATATGGGATGCTGGGGATTGAATCCTGCTCCTTCCCAGGTTGTCCGTTTGCAAGGCAAATGCCCTACTGCTGTGCTATTGCACTGGCCCAGTCTGTTGTATTTTGGGGGTGGGTGGGAGTGTTTTATACTCAGGGATTGCTCCTGGCTGTTGCTTGGGGGAACCATGTGGTACAAGGGATCAAACATTCTTGCAAAACAAGGACAGTGACTTGACCTTTGTCCTAACTGTTTCTAATCTCTTAAATTACATAGAAAATTACATTTTCAAAAAAAAAAATTACATTTTCTTGGGTTACTTACACTGAACATAGTAGGTACCTTAGAAACATCATTCAAGTTGTTACCAGTGACTGACATTGGTAACCTTGGTTTAAAGAACAAAACCCCAAAAACCAAAACACCTCCCTTCTGTCCCTCTCATAAACTTCAGGTCCAAAGGCAAGCAGGAGAGGTGGGATGTGGGGGTAGGAGGCAAACTGGGGACAATGATGGCAGGAAATGTGCACTGGTGAAGGGTGTTAGATTTTGTATGAGTGAAACTCAGTCTTAAGCAACTATCTCACAGTGATTCAATTAAACAATTTATTAAAAATAAAGATACAGCGATTAACCTTGGTATTGGTAACGTCCAGGAAAGCCTTGTTGGCTCAAGATTGATTTGCAGGGACTGTAGAAATGGTTCTCGGTTTTGGGCCACACCTTGTGTTCAGAATCCTGCAATACTGGGATTGAACATGGGCTCCTGCATCCCAGACTGCCTGCACTCAGCCAGTTGAGCTGGCTCCTTACCCTCTCAGCTGTCACTGCTTTTAAGGTATTGATCTTAATGTTTTACAGGCAGATCCAGTTCCTAATGGCTTACGAGCTTTGCCAATTTTCTATGCCTGCACGATTGGGATAAACTTCTTTTCCATCATGTATACTGGAGCACCGTGTAAGTGCACATGAAAATATTTGAATGTGAATTTAAAGTTGTTTATGAAATTTGCATTAAATGCCCAATTTACCCCTTTTTGCTTTACAGGGCTGAAATCTCCTAGAAGGTGACTGGCCTGCGCCCATTTCAGAAGGCTGCAGGCTAGTGTATGCTGAGTTAATCTAGATAGTTTTTCAACCAAAGAGACCTGCTCAGATTCTAAATCACTACAGACTTTTTACTCTTTAGTCTTCACAGGATCCACCGATAGTCTTCTCCCTCCCTTTCTCCTATCTGTGCTAAAAGTACTGGAATTGATACTGACCTTCATTCCTGGCTACTGAAGTAATTAGTTCTCTTTGGTCTTCAATAACTAGTCATTTAGGACTGGTTTGCTGACTGTTTTTTTAAATATCCAAATGGAGCTACTTTTGTTCCTAAGTGGTAAATTTACTACCCTGAATCTGCTCGAAAGAGAAGAGTTGGGATGTTTTTAACACCTGGCCTCTTAAGTGCACTTGGAAGACCTATTCTTGCAGCTAAGAGGAAAATTGATTGTGAGAATCTGAGATTGAAATGTTAATTACTTTTACCTTGGGACTCAGGCAAAATATGGATTAAATTATGACAGTACATGTTTAATTTAGCACCTAAATAAGATGGATAACCATGTAACTCCTCAGGCAGGAGGACTGTTGTAAGTGCTTTGGTTAGTTTGCTGTCTTGGTTCATTTGACTTGATTGTCTTTATTTCAAGTCAGTGGCTTTCAGTCTTTTGACTGTGACACTCTGACACACAGCAACACAGTAGGCTGCTGTCCAGGCAGAGGGATAGGGGCCAGGATAGCTAGAAATCTGATCTTGGAGCTACTTGATCTTACTGTGTATTGTGTCTCATATTTTCAAACATTCTTTTCAGCAGTTGATGCTTATGGCTCACTACATTGATTTTATTTCTGACTAATGTATTGTAACTGGCTTCTTAAACCTCACTGAAGTGTGTCACTGAAAATGGAGTTAGCTAAGTATTTTTAATCTTGTCTTTATTCTTGGAATAATCAGTTAAGGAAATGGACAATTTTGTGACAATATTGATTGTACTTAGGGGATGCAAGAAAGGAAAACGTGCACACTTTTTCAATTCTGTTTTAAGTTTGGTTTGTTGTGCTAAATTTAAGTCTCCCATGGAACTTGATGAGCATTGACTGGTGTCAGCAAAGCTAAATTCAGTGACTTTGAAATGGAAGAAACAAATTTCTGGCCATTTTTTTAAAAAAGGGGACTTTTTTTATTTCTGTGTGGATCATTGTAAGAAAAAGTTTATTTCTCTTTTGATTTAGAACATAGATACATTTTAAATTGTGATTAAGTTTCATGTATATTTTATTTTGATCACACATGGTCAAAAATGAAAGGAGGAAAGCAAGTGAAAACAATTGCTAGAAATTTAGTTTTCTTTGTGGGGAGGGGTTTGGGCCATGCCTGGCTTGCTCAGCAGGGATCACTCCTTGCAGTCTAAGTAGTCCTTGTAGTCTGGGGATTACATAGGGTATGTAATTTGAAATTGGGTGCAAGACAAGTACATTCATTCTTGTAATTTTTTTTGGAAAATTAAGAAATTTCTGGGGCCAGATCAATAGCTCAGGGATAGGCATTTGCCTTGCACACGGCCAACACAGGATGAATCCCGGCTTGATTCCCGGCTTCCCATATGGTCCCCTGAGCCTGCCAGGAGCAGGAGTGCAGAGCAGGAGCCTGCCAGGAGCAGGAGTGCAGAGCAAGGAGTAACCCCTGAGCATTGCCGAATGTGACCCCAAAACAAAACAAAATAAAACAAATTTCCAGGAATTTAAATTTACTTAATTTTTTTTTAATTTACTTAATTTTTAAAATTTTATTTTTTGTTTTGGCGCCACACCCAGCAGTGCTTTGGGCTTTATCCTGGTTCTGCCCTCAGGGCTCACTTTTGGTGGGGCTTGGGAAACGATCTTTAGGGTTCTGAAAATTGGACATGGGTAGGTCCATGCCAATGCCCTGCCCATTATACTCAAGTCCACCAAAGGAACCTCGATTTAAAGCACTAAATGTGCAGAGTGTGTGTGTGTGTGTGTGTGTGTGTGTGTGTGTGTCACTCCTAGTGGTGCACTAAATGTTCAGTGTGTGTGTGACTCCCAGTGGTGCACTAAATGTGCAGCGTGTGTGTGTGTGTGTGTGTGTGTGTGTGTGTGTGTGTGTGTGTGTGTGTGTGTGTGTGTGTGTCACTCCCAGTGGTGCTTGAACTTCCTTTGTTCTTAGGTCACTTCTGGACACACTTTTATAAGTAATTTAATTCTTAATAAGTAAAAGTAGGACAGCCACAAGTAACTATTCTGGGATAACTTGGTATTTTTAACACGTTTTATGTTTAAATAGAATTTTGTAATGCTTTACCTCTGTCAGTTATTAAGCTAGTTAGTGACTGGTAGTAAATTGGCATTTAAATAAGCAGCTGGTGACGAATAATTTTGTGATGTGAAGTCACTAAATATGTTAGTGAATTTACACTGAAATGTTATCTTTGGATAGTTAGTATTGCTATTTTCTTTATCTTAGTTTTGATAATGCATCCAAAGAAATAATCTTGTTAAAAGATTTTAATGGGGCTAACTGTAATGACTTGTATACTAATCTTCACAGAGAATTTTATCCATATGACAGATGTGGTTACTGGGACACATTCCTTTTTAAACACTAAAGTCTGTGCAAATGGCAGTGCCTGGCAGCTCCCATCTGGAAGCTTCTATCTTTTTCATAGTAGTTCTTGCTGTCTTCAAAGCAAGAAAGCTACTCTATCATGTGAAGGAACTTGGAGAGACTTCAGTTTGGGGGGTTATCTCAGGGTGTCCATGACTGGAATTTTTTTCTTGATACTGACCACAACAGCAGTGAGTCCTGTGAACCAGGAGCCGATAAATGCTGTTTATGATGGTGATGGGCTGGGCTGGGCATCCCCAGAGTTGTTCCCCAAGGAGGGTTTACACGTAATTGCAGGGGGCTGTTGCCCTGGGCTTTTCAAGATGCACCATTTTATCTCCTAGTGCTGGGCTTTGACAAACTCCCTCTGTGGGGTACCATCCTCATCACGGTGGGATGTGCCGTTTTCTGTGCCCTTATCGTCTGGTTCTTTGTATGTCCCAGGATGAAGAGAAAAATTGAACGTAAGTAACATAACAAAATCTTAAATAAAATTGTGTTATGTTTTCTTATTGGGCCACCTAGAAAGATCATTTGAATTGGTGGTAGCAAAATCAAAGACTGTAAATGTGAATTTGACAGTACGGGTTTGTAGTCTAAACTGTTCTTATAACATTGTACATATACTATGGCAATATGGGTAGAGAGCCCCTGTTCCCCACAAGGAAGTAGTTTTATTTAGCAAATAATGGGGGGGGGGATGACAATTCCTTAAAGGAAGTGAAGTTGGGGTAGACAAGTCAAGCTCGTTACTGCACTCTTGCTCACAGTCTGTGTCATATTCCATGAATACAGAATGCGGTTTAGAATGTTGATTTCTGCTCTAGTGTTCTGCCAACTGTTTTTTCCTATTGACTCAAAATCTGACTTGATTTGAGATTTGGTTATTCTCAAAATCCTTAACAAATTCTAGGGATAAACATTTTCAAAATCCTTTCCTTACTGGCTACGACTTTGGAATCTCTTTTGTATACTCTCATTTGGCAGTAAAGGTGGTTCCTTAGGCTCTGGAGAGACATGCAGACTGCAGCAGCTTTGGGAAGATGCTGTGTCATGCGGCTGCACCAGCAGCCTATTGAGGCCCTGTGCTGGTGCCAGTGCCAGGCACTTAGTGGGAAAAGGTTTTCTGTCTGACCTTGTTTGGTCCCTGTCTGGGCCACATGAGACCAGCTAATGTTTAGTGTCCTGGTCTAGCTTGATGCTTGAAGGACTAGAGAAAGATTACTGGCATAATTTAACTGATGCTGTAGACAGGAAATAATCTTGACCTGATTGTGAAATGTAGGATTGTAAGAACTGTTTGGTTTTATAAATGTGTGAATTAAAGTTTCTATATTTTTTTGTTTTGTTTTGTTTTTGGGCCATATCTGGCAGTGCTCAGGGATTATGCCTGGCTCTGTACTCAAAATTACTTGTGGCAACCTCAGGGGACCATATGGGATACTGGGGATGGAACCCAGGTTGGTCTGCATGCAAGTCAAATGCCCTACCCACTGTGCATCACTCTGGCCTAAAAGTCATTCTTTGAATTGCCTTCATTGACATATGTCAATGAACTTGGAACTCAAGACTGATTTTTCTTTTTGGGTGGGGGGGGGTAGAGGCATTCCTTCACAAAGCATATGAAATAGAGGTCCTAATTTGAACTGCCATTAGCAAGCTTATTTTTTGTTAAAGAGATCATAACGTAAACTGTAAAAGTGAAAACATGAATATACATCAGGTCTTGCAAAAACCTAAAATGCTTTTGTTTTTTGGGCTCCAGTCAGAGTTGCTGGGCACCATGTGCTAGCAGGGCTGGCACCAGGGTCCCATGTGAAAACATGCATTTCAGGCCAGCCTATAGAGCAGTTTCTCCATCTCTGATACTTCCTCTATTGTAAAAGTTTCAGCCCCTATTACATAGGGAGTTGTGTGTCTGGTTTGTTCTCATGAGCAGGAAGTGAGATAAGGTCTTTAGAACAGACAGGGCCATTATCTAGAATTGTCCCTGAAATTTACGTATGTACTTGGAGTTTTTTTTTTAATTGAAGTGACGGGAGACATGAACTTAAGTTGTTCAAAAACCAAACAACCCCCACCCCATTCTTTTCTAGGAGAAATAAAATCTAGTCCCTCTGAAAGTCCATTAATGGAAAAGAAAACCAACTTAAAAGAAGACCATGAGGAAACCAAGTTAACTCTTAGTGATGTTGAAATCCAAAATTCTGCTTCTGAGGATGGATCTGTCACAGTACCACCTCTCCGGGCAGTGGTGGAGGAGAGAACAGTGTCGTTTAAGCTGGGAGACTTGGAGGAAGCTCCAGAGTGCGATCGGTTTCCTAGAGCGGACCTGAAAGAGGAAACCAATATAGATGGGTCCATAAATGGTGAGTGGGGTTTAGGGTTGGGGATGGGGGAGTCCATCTGCCTTCACGCTCCTGAGGAGCCTCACTGTTAGAACCTGGTCCTCTTGGATGCTCTGGCGTCACTGTTGCCTTCTTGATTCTTGGCCAGGCGCAGTGCAGTTGCCCAGTGGGAACCTTGTTCAGTTCAATCAGGCTGTCAGTAACCAGATCAACTCCAGTGGCCACTATCAGTATCATACCGTACACAAAGATTCCGGCTTATACAAAGAGCTGCTCCACAAACTGCATCTTGCCAAGGTGGGAGACTGCATGGGCGACTCCGGTGACAAACCCCTGCGGCGCAATAACAGCTATACTTCCTACACTATGGCCATTTGCGGCATGCCGCTGGATTCTTTCCGTGCCAAAGAAGGTGAACAGAAAGGTGACGAGATGGAGAAGCTGACTTGGCCCAGCACAGATAGCAAGAAACGGATTCGTATGGACAGTTATACTAGTTACTGTAATGCTGTATCTGATACTCACTCTGCCTCTGAGATGGACATCGGTGTCAAGACAGAAATGAGTATGGGTGACAGGAAAGGAAGTAGCAACTCCTTGGAAGAATGGTATGACCAGGATAAACCAGAAGTCTCACTACTTTTCCAGTTCCTGCAGATCCTTACAGCCTGCTTTGGCTCATTTGCCCATGGTGGCAATGACGTCAGGTCAGTTGATTTTGCCTCTTGGCGTCGCACATTCTATTTTTATACTGCCTGCCCCTTCTGTATGGCTGTGATGTGACTAAGTACTTAGATTGCCAGTAGGGTACTGAGTCATCTAGAACAATCACTAAACTGATTTGTCCCGCTGCCTCCTTTTCAGAAAAAAATGAATAGTCCTGTCCCCCTAGAAATTCATTTTCTTTTGTGGGAAGAACCATGCTGGACAATACTCGAGGATCCCTCCTGACAGGGTTCTGTATGTTGTGCCACAGATCTAACCTAGGTTAGCTTTGTGCAAGGCAAGTGCCCTGCTGTCTGTACTATCTCTTGGACCTGAGAAATCCTCTGGGTAAACAAATGAGTTCATATCCATGAGGCTTACTAACTTCTGAGTACCTTCCTGATGATTTGAGAAAGGATGCCCCTTCCCCCTATAATATAAGAATTATTCAAAACTTTTGGGAGTTGTTTAAGTAATCACCCATTTGGGGAAACACTGATCTGATGAGGTAATAGCTATTGACTTATAAGTAAGATGGTTTTCTATGAAGAGATTCCAGGCTTCAGCAGGCAAAGCATGTGCTCTGAATCCCTTGACTTATATCCAGTTCTTTGATAGTAAATTGTAAATGTAATTTGCAAAAATTAAAATCACTACTATACAGTAAGTAATTATCTTAGTTTTGTGGTCTGTTCAGTGAAGTCATGTTTGTCCTGTTTTTTCTCTTCTAGTAATGCCATTGGTCCTCTGGTTGCTCTGTATTTGGTTTATGATACTAAAAAGGTTGATTCCACAATGTCAACACCAATATGGCTTCTTCTGTATGGTGGTGTTGGTATCTGTGCTGGTCTGTGGGTTTGGGGAAGGAGAGTTATCCAGACCATGGGAAAAGATCTCACCCCAATCACACCCTCTAGGTAAGTTTGATAAAGTACATCTTAGACATAATACTATATACATAAACAATACTCTTAACTCACGACTAGGTATTACAAGTTCTTGATACTACATTTGTTGGTATAAATCTTTTTTTTTCGGGGGGGTGGATTGGTTTTTGGGCAACACCCAGCGGTGCTCAGGGGTTACTTCTGGCTCTGCACTCAGAAATTGCTCCTGGCAAGCTCAGGGGACCATATGGGATACCAGCATTCTAACCACTGTTCTGTCCTATATCAGCTGCGTGCAAGGCAAACGCCCTACTGCTGTGCTATCTCTTAGCCCCAACCCCATTATCTTTTTTTTTGGTTTTTGGGCCACACCCGGCAATGCTCAGGGGTTACTCCTGGATGTCTGCTCAGAAATAGCTCCTGGCAGGCACGGGGGACCATATGGGACACTAGGATTCGAACCAACCACCTTTGGTCCTGGATTGGCTGCTTGCAAGGCAAACGCTGCTGTGCTATTTCTCCGGGCCCCCCATTATCTTTTTAACAAGATAACTGAGAAAGCTGTGTGCTAAAATTTAACTGCTGTGTAATTCTACACACTTAACAATGCTTGGGATCTAATACTAATGTTTGTCAACGTTTTCAAAATAAAATGCAAGGTATGTTATCATGGACTTGAAGAAAATTTAAAACTTAAATATTAGAAATTCTGTGATGTGATAAAGTAGAATTCAGGCTTCAACCTATTAAAGATGGCAGTAGAAGTGTTCACTGGGTAAGCCAGCACAGGACTGTGTTAACCTGAGGTGGTATTATGGATTACTACTGTCACTTCCCATTCTTGACAAGTTATATTTTTGTGTCTACAGTGGCTTCAGTATTGAACTGGCATCTGCCCTTACTGTGGTGATTGCATCCAATATTGGTCTTCCCATCAGTACCACACATTGTAAAGTAAGTGTGAGCTGTTGTACAATATTGCTGATTTCAGTAGCACAGTGTTGCTCTACCAGTGTTCTATCCCTCAAGCATGAAGATTCCTGCTCACTCCACTTCCCACTTAACACACCTACAGGATATTCTCTGTGTCTCAAATAGTTACAGTTCTGTGTAGAGGCTTTGTTTTACTTCAGTTAAGAAAGCTCATGAGGGCCGGAGAGATAGCATGGAGGTAAGGCGTTTGCCTCTCATGCAGGAGGTCATCGGTTCGAATCCCGGCGTCCCATATATGGTCCTCCCGTGCCTGCCAGGAGCAATTTCTGAGCCTGGAGCCAGGAATAACCCCTGAGCACTGCCGGGTGTGACCCAAAAACCACAAAAAAAAAGAAAGCTCATGAGTTCAGGTTGGAGAGAGTACATTGGGGAAGGTGTTTGCCTTGATTGCAATTCACTTGGGTTTCATCCCCCTGAGCCTTACCAGGAATGATCTTGAGTGCAGATCTGGGAGTAAACTCTGAGCACCACCATATATAGCAAAAAATAAAATAAAAGGTAAGATCTGTTTTGAAGAGTTCAAGTATCCTGCCTTGATTGATACCTTGGCATCATAGGGAAAGAAAAACTAACATTACTTAGTAGTTAGAATATATTTCTACATTGATGCCAGAGTCCTTTTATGTAAAGCCAACATATCTATGGGACTTGAGCAGTTAAAGGATATTTTATTTACTGATGTCTTTCTTTTCTTTTTTTTTGTTTTTTTTTTGGTTTTTGGGCCACACCCGGCGATGCTCAGGGGTTACTCCTGGCTGTCTGCTCAGAAATAGCTCCTGGCAGGCACGGGGGACCATAGGGGACACCAGGATTTGAACCAACCACTTTGGTCCTGGATCTGCTGCTTGTAAGGCAAACGCTGCTGTGCTATCTCTCCGGGCCCTATTTACTGATTTCTAAGATTAATTTTTACCGATGTTCTTCATTATTGAAGTAGCTTAAGAGCCAGTAACTCAGAAGGGAAGGAGGAAGTGCACTATCACATCTTATGCCAACTCACGATTGGACTTAATGAATGGGATTATCTGTTGGCTTTACCTTCCGAAGAGTCTCCTTCCCACGACTTTGTCTCATCTAGTAGTGGGGCCTCTGTGTTCTGTTTACACCAGCAACTTCCTTCATATTCCTTGTCTCTTCTAGGTGGGTTCTGTTGTGTCCGTTGGCTGGCTCCGATCCAAAAAGGCTGTTGACTGGCGACTCTTCCGAAACATTTTTATGGCCTGGTTTGTCACAGTCCCTATCTCTGGTCTTATCAGCGCTGCTATTATGGCAGTCTTTGAATATGCCATTCTGCCAAGTGTGAAGTCTGGCGATTGAGCTTCAAACTGTCACTGTTTGGGACCATCTTACACATTCCTGCTCCTTTGAAGAATGACCACAGTATTACAGAAGATGGGCGAGAGTCTTCCTTCAAAGTTGGGGAGCTGTGGGAGGGACGTGTTACTTGTGCTATAATTGCTTTTGTGCTTAAATATGACTCGTCTCAAAATCAGCTGTGTAAATTAGACGGGTTGCCACTGACCCTATTGAGTCCCTTTTCCTCCCAGGCTGTGAATCCCTGTACATAATTCTCTACTTTTTGTATCAGG